>NW_028270151.1:7635649-7640649 GCF_037043375.1 Chiloscyllium plagiosum | reverse complement strand
AGAGTGTGGGTGTGTGTGAGAGAGAGTGTGGATGTGTGTGTGTGAGAGAGAGAGTGTGGGTGTGTGTGAGAGAGAGTGTGGATGTGTGTGTGTGAGAGAGAGAGTGTGGGTGTGTGTGTGAGAGAGAGTGTGTGGGTGTGTGTGTGAGAGAGAGTGTGGGTGTGTGTGTGTGTGAGAGAGTGTGGGTGTGTGTGTGTGTGAGAGAGAGTGTGGGTGTGTGTGTGTGTGAGAGAGAGTGTGGGTGTGTGTGTGTGTGAGAGAGAGTGTGGGTGTGTGTGTGTGAGAGAGAGTGTGGATGTGTGTGTGTGAGAGAGGATGTGTGTGTGTGAGAGAGGGTGTGTGTGTGTGTGTGAGAGAGGGTGTGTGTGTGTGTGTGAGAGAGTGTGGATGTGTGTGTGAGAGAGAGAGTGTGGATGTGTGTGTGAGAGAGAGAGTGTGGATGTGTGTGAGAGAGAGAGTGTGGATGTGTGTGAGAGAGAGAGTGTGGATGTGTGTGTGAGAGTGTGGATGTGTGTGTGAGAGTGTGGATGTGTGTGTGAGAGAGTGGGTGTGTGTGAGAGAGTGTGTGGGTGTATGTGTGAGAGAGTGTGTGGGTGTATGTGTGAGAGAGTGTGTGGGTGTATGTGAGAGAGAGTGTGGATGTGTGTGTGTGAGAGAGAGTGTGGATGTGTGTGTGTGAGAGAGAGTGTGGGTGTGTGTGTGTGTGAGAGAGTGTGGGTGTGTGTGTGTGTGAGAGAGAGTGTGGGTGTGTGTGTGTGTGAGAGAGAGTGTGGGTGTGTGTGTGTGAGAGAGAGTGTGGATGTGTGTGTGTGAGAGAGGATGTGTGTGTGTGAGAGAGGGTGTGTGTGTGTGTGTGAGAGAGGGTGTGTGTGTGTGTGTGAGAGAGTGTGGATGTGTGTGTGAGAGAGAGAGTGTGGATGTGTGTGTGAGAGAGAGAGTGTGGATGTGTGTGAGAGAGAGAGTGTGGATGTGTGTGAGAGAGAGAGTGTGGATGTGTGTGTGAGAGTGTGGATGTGTGTGTGAGAGAGTGGGTGTGTGTGAGAGAGTGTGTGGGTGTATGTGTGAGAGAGTGTGTGGGTGTATGTGTGAGAGAGTGTGTGGGTGTATGTGAGAGAGAGTGTGGATGTGTGTGTGTGAGAGAGAGTGTGGATGTGTGTGTGTGAGAGAGAGTGTGGGTGTGTGTGTGTGTGAGAGAGAGAGTGTGGATGTGTGTGCGAGAGAGAGAGAGTGTGGATGTGTGTGCGAGAGAGAGAGAGTGTGGATGTGTGTGTGTGAGAGAGAGTGTGGATGTGTGTGTGTGAGAGAGAGTGTGGATGTGTGTGTGTGAGAGAGAGTGTGGATGTGTGTGTGTGAGAGAGAGTGTGGGTGTGTGTGTGTGAGAGAGAGTGTGGGTGTGTGTGTGTGTGAGAGAGAGTGTGGGTGTGTGTGTGTGTGAGAGAGTGTGGGTGTGTGTGTGAGAGAGAGTGTGGGTGTGTGTGTGTGTGAGAGAGTGTAGGTGTGTGTGTAAGAGAGAGTGTGGATGTGTGTGTGAGAGAGTGTGTGGGTGTATGTGTGAGAGAGTGTGTGGGTGTATGTGTGAGAGAGTGTGTGGGTGTATGTGAGAGAGAGTGTGGATGTGTGTGTGTGAGAGAGAGTGTGGATGTGTGTGTGAGAGAGAGAGTGTGGATGAGTGTGTGTGAGAGAGTGTGTGTGTGAGAGAGTGTGTGTGTATGAGAGAGTGTGTGTGTGTGAGAGAGTGTGTGTGTGAGAGAGAGTGTGTGTGAGAGAGAGAGAATGTGTGTGGGTGTGTGTGTGAGAGAGAGAGAATGTGTGTGGGTGTGTGTGTGAGAGAGAGAGAATGTGTGTGGGTGTGTGTGTGAGAGAGAGAGAATGTGTGTGGGTGTGTGTGTGAGAGAGAGAGAATGTATGTGGGTGTGTGTGTGAGAGAGAGAATGTGTGTGGGTGTGTGAGAGAGAGTGTGGGTGTGTGTGTGTAAGAGAGAGTGTGGGTGTGTGTGTGTAAGAGAGAGTGTGGGTGTGTGTGTGTAAGAGAGAGTGTGGATGTGTGTGTGAGAGAGAGAGTGTGGATGTGTGTGTGAGAGAGAGAGTGTGGATGTGTGTGAGAGAGAGAGTGTGGATGTGTGTGAGAGAGAGAGTGTGGATGTGTGTGTGAGAGAGTGGGTGTGTGTGAGAGAGTGTGTGGGTGTGTGTGAGAGAGTGTGTGGGTGTATGTGTGAGAGAGTGTGTGGGTGTATGTGAGAGAGAGTGTGGATGTGTGTGTGTGAGAGAGAGTGTGGATGTGTGTGTGTGAGAGAGAGTGTGGATGTGTGTGTATGAGAGAGAGTGTGGATGTGTGTGTGTGAGAGAGAGTGTGGATGTGTGTGTGTGAGAGAGAGTGTGGATGTGTGTGTTGAGAGAGAGAGTGTGGATGAGTGTGTGTGTGAGAGAGTGTGTGTATGAGAGAGTGTGTGTGTGTGAGAGAGTGTGTGTGTGAGAGAGAGTGTGTGTGAGAGAGAGAGAATGTGTGTGGGTGTGTGTGTGTGAGAGAGAGAGAATGTGTGTGGGTGTGTGTGTGAGAGAGAGAGAATGTGTGTGGGTGTGTGTGTGAGAGAGAGAGAATGTGTGTGGGTGTGTGTGTGTGAGAGAGAGAGAATGTGTGTGGGTGTGTGTGTGAGAGAGAGAGAATGTGTGTGGGTGTGTGTGTGAGAGAGAGAGAATGTGTGTGGGTGTGTGTGTGAGAGAGAGAGAATGTGTGTGGGTGTGTGTGTGAGAGAGAGAGAATGTATGTGGGTGTGTGTGTGAGAGAGAGAATGTGTGTGGGTGTGTGAGAGAGAGTGTGGGTGTGTGTGTGTAAGAGAGAGTGTGGTGTGTGTGTGTAAGAGAGAGTGTGGATGTGTGTGTGAGAGAGAGAGTGTGGATGTGTGTGTGAGAGAGAGAGTGTGGATGTGTGTGAGAGAGAGAGTGTGGATGTGTGTGAGAGAGAGAGTGTGGATGTGTGTGTGAGAGAGTGGGTGTGTGTGAGAGAGTGTGTGGGTGTGTGTGAGAGAGTGTGTGGGTGTATGTGTGAGAGAGTGTGTGGGTGTATGTGTGAGAGAGTGTGGATGTGTGTGTGTGAGAGAGAGTGTGGATGTGTGTGTGTGAGAGAGAGTGTGGATGAGTGTGTGTGAGAGAGTGTGTGTATGAGAGAGTGTGTGTGTGTGAGAGTGTGTGTGTGTGAGAGAGAGTGTGTGTGGAGAGAGAGTGTGTGTGAGAGAGAGAGAATGTGTGTGGGTGTGTGTGTGAGAGAGAGAGAATGTGTGTGGGTGTGTGTGTGAGAGAGAGAGAATGTGTGTGGGTGTGTGTGTGAGAGAGAGAGAATGTGTGTGGGTGTGTGTGTGAGAGAGAGTGTGGATGTGTGTGAGAGAGAGAGTGTGGATGTGTGTGAGAGAGAGAGTGTGGATGTGTGTGTGAGAGAGTGGGTGTGTGTGAGAGAGTGTGTGGGTGTGTGTGAGAGAGTGTGTGGGTGTGTGTGAGAGAGTGTGTGGGTGTATGTGTGAGAGAGTGTGTGGGTGTATGTGTGAGAGAGTGTGGATGTGTGTGTGTGAGAGAGAGTGTGGATGTGTGTGTGTGAGAGAGAGTGTGGATGTGTGTGAGAGAGAGAGTGTGGATGTGTGTGAGAGAGAGAGTGTGGATGTGTGTGTGAGAGAGTGGGTGTGTGTGAGAGAGTGTGTGGGTGTGTGTGAGAGAGTGTGTGGGTGTATGTGTGAGAGAGTGTGTGGGTGTATGTGAGAGAGAGTGTGGATGTGTGTGTGTGAGAGAGAGTGTGGATGTGTGTGTGTGAGAGAGAGTGTGGATGTGTGTGTGTGAGAGAGAGTGTGGATGTGTGTGTATGAGAGAGAGTGTGGATGTGTGTGTGTGAGAGAGAGTGTGGATGTGTGTGTGTGAGAGAGAGTGTGGATGTGTGTGTGTGAGAGAGAGTGTGGATGTGTGTGTGTGAGAGAGAGTGTGGATGTGTGTGTGTGAGAGAGAGTGTGGATGTGTGTGTGTGAGAGAGAGTGTGGATGTGTGTGTGAGAGAGAGTGTGGATGTGTGTGTTGTGAGAGAGTGTGGATGTGTGTGTGAGAGAGTGTGTGATGTGTGTGTGAGAGAGTGTGTGGGTGTGTGTGAGAGAGTGTGTGGGTGTGTGTGAGAGAGTGTGGGTGTGTATGAGAGAGTGTGGATGTGTGTTTGAGAGAGTGTGTGGGTGTGTATGAGAGAGTGTGTGGGTGTGTATGAGAGAGAGTGTGGATGTGGGTGTGTGTGAGAGAGTGTGTGGGTGTGTGTGAGAGAGAGTGTGGATGTGTGTGTGTGAGAGAGAGAGTGTGGATGTGTGTGTGTGAGAGAGAGAGTGTGGGTGTGTGTGTGTGTGAGAGAGTGTGGGTGTGTGTGTGTGTGAGAGAGAGTGTGGGTGTTTGTGTGTGTAGAGAGAGAGTGTGGGTGTGTGTGTGTGTGTGAGAGAGAGTGTGGGGTGTGTGTGTGTGTGAGAGAGAGTGTGGGTGTGTGTGTGTGTGAGAGAGAGTGTGGGTGTGTGTGAGAGAGAGTGTGGGTGTGTTGTGTGTGAGAGAGAGTTTGGGTGTGTGTGTGTGTGAGAGAGTGTAGGGTGTGTGTGTGTGAGAGAGTGTAGGTGTGTATGTAAGAGAGAGTGTGGATGTGTGTGTGAGAGAGAGAGTGTGGATGTGTGTGTGAGTGAGAGAGAGTGTGGATGTGTGTGGTGAGAGAGAGAGTGTTGATGTGTGTGAGAGAGAGAGAGTGTGGATGTGTGTGTGAGAGAGTGGTGTGTGTGTGAGAGAGTGTGTGGTGTGTGTGTGAGAGAGTGTGTAGGTGTATGTGTGAGAGAGTGTGTGGGTGTATGTGAGAGAGAGTGTGTGTGGGTGTATGTGTGAGAGAGAGTGTGGATGGTGTGTGTGTGAGAGAGAGAGTGGATGTGTGTGTGTGAGAGAGAGGATTGGATGTGTGGTGTGTGAGAGAGAGTGTGGATGTGTGTGTGTGTGAGAGAGAGTGTGG
>NW_028270151.1:7630223-7635149 GCF_037043375.1 Chiloscyllium plagiosum | reverse complement strand
GAGTGTGGATGTGTGTGTGTGAGAGAGAGTGTGGATGTGTGTGTGTGAGAGAGAGTGTGGATGTGTGTGTGTGAGAGAGAGTGTGGGGGTGTGTGTGTGTGTGTGAGAGAGAGTGTGGGTGTGTGTGTGTGAGAGAGAGTGTGGGTGTGTGTGTGTGAGAGAGTGTGGGTGTGTGTGTGTGAGAGAGAGTGTGGGTGTGTGTGTGTGAGAGAGTGTGGGTGTGTGTGTGTGAGAGAGAGAGTGTGGGTGTGTGTGTGAGAGAGAGAGTGTGGGTGTGTGTGAGAGAGAGAGTGTGGATGTGTGTGTGAGAGAGAGAGTGTGGATGTGTGTGTGAGAGAGAGAGTGTGGATGTGTGTGAGAGAGAGAGTGTGGATGTGTGTGAGAGAGAGAGAGTGTGATGTGTGTGAGAGAGAGAGTGTGGATGTGTGTGAGAGAGAGAGTGTGGATGTGTGTGAGAGAGAGAGTGTGGATGTGTGTGCGAGAGAGAGAGTGTGGATGTGTGTGCGAGAGAGAGAGAGTGTGGATGTGTGTGCGAGAGAGAGAGAGTGTGGATGTGTGTGTGTGAGAAAGAGTGTGGATGTGTGTGTGAGAGAGAGTGTGGATGTGTGTGTGTGAGAGAGAGTGTGGGTGTGTGTGTGAGAGAGAGTGTGGGTGTGTGTGTGTAAGGGAGAGTGTGGATGTGAGAGAGTGTGTGTGTAAGAGAGAGTGTGGATGTGTGTGCGAGAGAGAGAGAGTGTGGATGTGTGTGCGAGAGAGAGAGAGTGTGGATGTGTGGCGAGAGAGAGAGAGTGTGGATGTGTGTGCGAGAGAGAGAGGTGTGGATGTGTGTGTGTGAGAGAGAGTGTGGATGTGTGTGTGTGAGAGAGAGTGTGGATGTGTGTGTGTAAGGGAGAGTGTGGATGTGAGAGAGTGTGTGTGTAAGAGAGAGTGTGGATGTGTGTGTGAGAGAGAGAGTGTGGATGTGTGTGTGTGAGAGAGAGTGTGTGTGTGAGAGAGTGTGTGTGTGAGAGAGTGTGTGTGTGAGAGAGAGTGTGTGTGAGAGAGAGAGAATGTGTGTGGGTGTGTGTGTGAGAGAGAGAGAATGTGTGTGGGTGTGTGTGTGAGAGAGAGAGAATGTGTGTGGGTGTGTGTGTGAGAGAGAGAGAATGTGTGTGGGTGTGTGTGTGAGAGAGAGAGAATGTGTGTGGGTGTGTGTGTGAGAGAGAGAGAATGTATGTGGGTGTGTGTGTGAGAGAGAGAATGTGTGTGGGTGTGTGAGAGAGAGAGAGAGAATGTGTGTGTGTGAGTGAGAGAGTGAGAGAGTATGTGTGTGGGTGAGTGAGAGAGAGAGAGAGAATGTGTGTGGGTGTGTGTGAGAGAGAGAGAGTATGTGTGTGTGTGAGAGAGAGAGAGAGAGTATGTGTGTGGGTGTGTGTGTGAGAACGAGAGAGAGAGAGTATGTGTGTGGGTGTGTGTGAGAGAGTGTGGGTGTGTGTGTGTAAGAGAGAGTGTGGATGTGTGTGTGAGAGAGAGAGTGTGGATGTGTGTGTGAGAGAGAGAGTGTGGATGTGTGTGAGAGAGTGGGTGTGTGTGAGAGAGTGTGTGGGTGTGTGTGAGAGAGTGTGTGGGTGTATGTGAGAGAGAGTGTGGATGTGTGTGTGTGAGAGAGAGTGTGGATGTGTGTGTGTGAGAGAGAGTGTGGATGTGTGTGTGTGAGAGAGAGTGTGGATGTGTGTGTGTGAGAGAGAGTGTGGATGTGTGTGTGAGAGAGAGTGTGGATGTGTGTGTGTGAGAGAGTGTGGATGTGTGTGTGTGAGAGAGTGTGGATGTGTGTGTGAGAGAGTGTGGATGTGTGTGTGAGAGAGTGTGGATGTGTGTGTGAGAGAGTGTGGATGTGTGTGTGAGAGAGTGTGTGGGTGTGTATGAGAGTGTGTGGGTGTGTATGAGAGAGTGTGGATGTGTGTTTGAGAGAGTGTGTGGGTGTGTATGAGAGAGTGTGTGGGTGTGTATGAGAGCGAGTGTGGATGTGTGTGTATGAGAGAGTGTGGATGTGTGTGTGTGTGAGAGAGTGTGGATGTGTGTGTGAGAGAGTGTGGATGTGTGTGTGAGAGAGTGTGGATGTGTGTGTGAGAGAGTGTGGATGTGTGTGTGAGAGAGAGAGTGTGGGTGTGTGTGTGTGTGAGAGAGAGTGTGGGTGTGTGTGAAAGAGAGAATGTGTCTGGGTGTGTGTGTGAGAGAGTGTGTGGGTGTGTGTGAGAGAGTGTGTGGGTGTGTGTGAGAGAGTGTGTGGGTGTGTGTGAGAGATTGTGTGGGTGTGTGTGTGTGTGAGAGTGTGTGGGTGTGTGTGTGTGTGAGAGTGTGTGGGTGTGTGTGTGTGTGTGAGAGAGTGTGGGTGTGTGTGTGTGTGAGAGAGTGTGGGTGTGTGTGTGTGTGTGTGTGAGAGAGTGTGGGTGTGTGTGTGTGTGTGTGTGAGAGAGTGTGGGTGTGTGTGTGTGAGAGAGAGTGTGGGTGTGTGTGTGTGTGAGAGAGAGTGTGGGTGTGTGTGTGTGTGAGAGAGTGGATGTGAGAGAGTGTGTGTGTAAGAGAGAGTGTGGATGTGTGTGTGTAAGGGAGAGTGTGGATGTGAGAGAGTGTGTGTGTAAGAGAGAGTGTGGATGTGTGTGCGAGAGAGAGAGAGTGTGGATGTGTGTGCGAGAGAGAGAGAGTGTGGATGTGTGTGTGTGAGAGAGAGTGTGGATGTGTGTGTGTGAGAGAGAGTGTGGATGTGTGTGTGTAAGGGAGAGTGTGGATGTGAGAGAGTGTGTGTGTAAGAGAGAGTGTGGATGTGTGTGTGAGAGAGAGAGTGTGGATGTGTGTGTGAGAGAGAGAGTGTGGATGTGTGTGTGAGAGAGAGAGTGTGGATGAGTGTGTGTGAGAGAGAGTGTGTGTGTGAGAGAGTGTGTGTGTGAGAGAGAGTGTGTGTGTGAGAGAGAGAATGTGTCTGGGTGTGTGTGTGAGAGAGTGTGTGGGTGTGTGTGAGAGAGTGTGTGGGTGTGTGTGAGAGATTGTGTGGGTGTGTGTGAGAGATTGTGTGGGTGTGTGTGTGTGTGAGAGTGTGTGGGTGTGTGTGTGTGTGAGAGTGTGTGGGTGTGTGTGTGTGTGTGAGAGAGTGTGGGTGTGTGTGTGTGTGAGAGAGTGTGGGTGTGTGTGTGTGTGTGTGTGAGAGAGTGTGGGTGTGTGTGTGTGTGTGTGGAGAGAGTGTGGGTGTGTGTGTGTGAGAGAGAGTGTGGGTGTGTGTGTGTGTGAGAGAGAGTGTGGGTGTGTGTGTGTGTGAGAGAGTGGATGTGAGAGTGTGTGTGTGTAAGAGAGAGTGTGGATGTGTGTGTGTAAGGGAGAGTGTGGATGTGAGAGAGTGTGTGTGTAAGAGAGAGTGTGGATGTGTGTGCGAGAGAGAGAGAGTGTGGATGTGTGTGCGAGAGAGAGAGAGTGTGGATGTGTGTGTGTGAGAGAGAGTGTGGATGTGTGTGTGTGAGAGAGAGTGTGGATGTGTGTGTGTAAGGGAGAGTGTGGATGTGAGAGAGTGTGTGTGTAAGAGAGAGTGTGGATGTGTGTGTGAGAGAGAGAGTGTGGATGAGTGTGTGTGAGAGAGAGTGTGTGTGTGAGAGAGTGTGTGTGTGAGAGAGAGTGTGTGTGTGAGAGAGAGAATGTGTGTGGGTGTGTGTGTGAGAGAGAGAGAATGTGTGTGGGTGTGTGTGTGAGAGAGAGAGAATGTGTGTGGGTGTGTGTGTGAGAGAGAGAGAATGTATGTGGGTGTGTGTGTGAGAGAGAGAATGTGTGTGGGTGTGTGAGAGAGAGTGTGGGTGTGTGTGTGTAAGAGAGAGTGTGGGTGTGTGTGTGTAAGAGAGAGTGTGGATGTGTGTGTGAGAGAGAGAGTGTGGATGTGTGTGTGAGAGAGAGAGTGTGGATGTGTGTGAGAGAGAGAGTGTGGATGTGTGTGAGAGAGAGAGTGTGGATGTGTGTGTGAGAGAGTGGGTGTGTGTGAGAGAGAGTGTGGATGTGTGTGAGAGAGTGTGTGGGTGTATGTGTGAGAGAGTGTGTGGGTGTATGTGAGAGAGAGTGTGGATGTGTGTGTGTGAGAGAGAGTGTGGATGTGTGTGTGTGAGAGAGAGTGTGGATGTGTGTGTATGAGAGAGAGTGTGGATGTGTGTGTGTGAGAGAGAGTGTGGATGTGTGTGTGTGAGAGAGAGTGTGGATGTGTGTGTGTGAGAGAGAGTGTGGATGTGTGTGTGTGAGAGAGAGTGTGGATGTGTGTGTGAGAGAGAGTGTGGATGTGTGTGTGTGAGAGAGTGTGGATGTGTGTGTGAGAGAGTGTGGATGTGTGTGTGAGAGAGTGTGGATGTGTGTGTGAGAGAGTGTGTGGGTGTGTATGAGAGAGTGTGGATGTGTGTTTGAGAGAGTGTGTGGGTGTGTGTGAGAGAGTGTGTGGGTGTGTGTGAGAGAGAGTGTGGATGTGTGTGTGTGAGAGAGAGAGTGTGGATGTGTGTGTGTGAGAGAGAGAGTGTGGGTGTGTGTGTGTGTGAGAGAGTGTGGGTGTGTGTGTGTGAGAGAGTGTGGGTGTGTGTGTGTGAGAGAGAGAGTGTGGGTGTGTGTGTGTGAGAGAGAGTGTGGGTGTGTGTGTGTGAGAGAGAGTGTGGGTGTGTGTGTGTGTGAGAGAGAGTGTGGGTGTGTGTGTGTGTGTGAGAGAGTGTGGGTGTGTGTGTGAGAGAGAGTGTGGGTGTGTGTGTGTGAGAGAGAGTTTGGGTGTGTGTGTGTGTGAGAGAGTGTAGGTGTGTGTGTGTGAGAGAGTGTAGGTGTGTGTGTAAGAGAGAGTGTGGATGTGTGTGTGAGAGAGAGAGTGTGGATGTGTGTGTGAGAGAGAGAGTGTGGATGTGTGTGAGAGAGAGAGTGTGGATGTGTGTGTGAGAGAGT
>NW_028270151.1:7472723-7605223 GCF_037043375.1 Chiloscyllium plagiosum | reverse complement strand
ATATCAAAGATGTTAAGTTAAGAGGCCTGTAGTTTTCTACTTTCTCTCTCTTTCCCTTTTTAATGAATTGATTTGCTCCAAGTGTGATGGGAGAATATTGGACAATAACTAGGTTGACAAATACAAGTCATCCAAGTGCTAGGTTGCCACTTTACATTTAATGGCATTACCATCAATATCATGTGAGTCACTATTGACCAGAACTAATCACATTTATACTGTGGCTACAAGAAGACACAGAGGCTAGGAATCCTGCAGCAACTAGCTCACCTCCTGACTTCTCAAAGCTTGTCCACCATCTACAAGGCACAAGACAGGAGTGTGATGGAATACACCCCACTTGCCTTGACGGGTGCAGCTCCAACAACACTCAAGAAGCTTAACACCATCCTGAATGACGAAGCACAACTTGACTGTCATCACACCCACAAACAGTCTCTCCCTCCACTGCCAATATTCAGTAGCAGAAGTGTGTACCATCAATGACATGGGCTGCAGAAATTCACCAAAGATCCTCAGACAGTACCTTCCAAACCCACAATCACCATTGAGAAGGGTGTGGGCAGCAGATACGTGAGAATATCAACCCCTGTTTAAATGAGTGCATTGGAGACGGATTTTCTCTTAAAATGGTGAACAGATGTATTTCGCATTAGCATGCCAACCACTGCATTAGAAACACAACTCAGTTGAATTTCAACACTAAAGAGATTTTTCAAGAATCAATTCATATCCCTCTGTAAAGAAAATAATCTGATGTGAAATTCAGTGCAAACTGTCTAATTATACCCCTGGTGTATGGATTATTTATTCAGGTTGATTTTCAAGTCAAGTGGATTGTGAGTAGAATTTAAATGTTTGCATATTGAATGATCACCTCACCTGAATTCATCCAGTTCTTTCTTTGTTAAATTGTCAAGGTGCCCACATTGATCCCATCTCAGTATAAGCTGCTGTGGATCCGAGGCTATGCTTTTGTCAACCCACTCTAGAGACGTAAGTGCATAATGCATCAAGTACTCCAGTATAGCACTGAGAGGGTGCAGCATCATTTGAAGGTGTGGTCCTTCAGATAAGACATTAAATCAAGATCTGGTCAGTCCTCTCAGGGAGAAGTGAAGGGCCTCTTGATGCATTTGAAAAGCAACTTTGTTTCAATGGCAAGTGTCTTATCCTTAATTTAACAGCATTGAAGAATATGATCCTTTAACTCCTTGCTAAACACAGGAAAGATATTCCCGATGACCGGGGAGTCCAGAACGGGGGGAATCACAGTCTCAAGAACACTGGGTAAGCCAAATAGGACTGAAAAAAAAATCTTCACCCAAAGAGTGGTGAGCCTGTGGCATTCTTTGCCACAGAGAGTGGTTGAGGGCAAAACATTGAATTTTTGGAAGTTATGTTGAGGTTGTACAGGACATTGGTGAGGCCGCTTCTGGAATACTGTGTCCAGTTCTAGTCGCCCAGTTATTGGATAGATATTATGAAGCTGGAGAGGGTTCAGAAGAGATTTATCAGGATGGTGCCGGGTATGGAAAGTTTGAGTTATAAAGAAAGGTTGGATAGGCTGGGAGCTTTCTCACTGGAGGGTAGGAGGTTGAGGGATGACCTTACAGAGGTTTATAAAATCATGAGAGGTAGAGACCAGGTTAATGGTAAGTGTCTTTTCTTGAGGATGGGGGATTTCAAGACTATGGAAATATTTTTAAGGTGAGAGAAGAGAGATTGGAGAAGACATGAGGGGCAAATTTTTTACTGAGGTTTTTAGAGGCCAGGCCAGGCAAGGAAAGCAGTTTCCTTCCTGAAGGACATTAGTGAACCAAGTGGGTTTTTCACCAACAATCAGCAATGGCTCCATGATCATTGTTAGACTTTTCATTTCAGATTTTTATTGAACTCAAATTTCACTGTGTGCCAAGTTTCCACATTATTACCTGAGTTTCTTGATTAACATTCGAGAGTGTGGTGCTAGAAAAGCACAGCTGATCAGGCAGCATCCAAGGAGCAGGAGAATCAACGTTTCTTACATTAGCCTTTAATAGTCTAGCAATTCAACTTAACCAGAAGCTCAACTGGACTTGCCACACAAACAAGGGGCTACAGGACAGAGGCTAGGAACACTGCAGCGAGTAACTCACCTTCTGACCTCCCCAAAGCCTGCCCACCATCTACAAAACACAAGGCAGGAGTGTGATGGAATACTCCCCCCTTGACTGGATGGGGGCGGTCTAACAATACCAAGAAGCTTGACACCATCCAGGACAAAGCAGCTTGCTTGTTGGCACTATTTCCACAAACATCCACTCCCTCCACCACCGACACTCAGTAGTAACGGCGTGTATTGTCCATAAGATGCCCTTCAGAAACTCACCAAAAATGCTCAGACAGCACCTTCAAAACCCACAACCACTTCCATCGAGAAGGACAAGGGCAGCAGATACATGGGAACACCACCACATGCAAGTTTCCCCCCAAATCACCCATCCTGACTTGAAATAATATCACTGTTCCTTCACTGTCACTGGGTCAAAATCCTGAAATGCCCTCGCAAATAGCATTGTGGGTCTACTCACAGCAGGCGAGCTGCGGTAATTCAAGAAGGCAGCTCACCCCTACACTCTCAAGGGGCAACTAAGGATGGACAATAAATACTGGCCCAGCCAGTGACATCCACATCCCACAAATGAATTTTTAAAGATTACACCACAAAATCATCACCTTCTACTCATTTAGGGCAACAACATCTGGCCATTTGTTGTTTTGATGTGAAAATTGGGAATTGATTGGTTTATTCGATGGGCTCCTGTGACCTAGAAATTAGGTTGTTCAAGAAGGGGAGTAGAGACACACTTGGTAATTATAGACCAGTGAGCCTTACTTCAGTTGTGTGCGAAGTGTTGGAAAAGGTTATGAGAGAGAAGATTTATAATCATCTAGATTAGGGATAGTCAACATGGTTTTGTGAAGGGTAGGTCATGTCCTACAAATCTTATTGCTTTCTTTGAGATGGTGACCAAACTGGTGGATGAGGATAAAGTGGTTGATGTGGTGTATATGGATTTCAGTAAGGCGTTTGATAAGGTTTCCTACGGTAGGCGATTGTAGAAAACATGGAGGCATGGGATTAAGAGTGATTTAGCGGTTTGGATCAGAAATTGGCTAGCTGAAAAAAGACAGAGGGTGGTGGTTGATGGGAAATGTTCATCCTGAAGGTCAGTTACTAGTGGTGTATCGTAAGGATCTATTTTGGAGCCACTGCTATTTATCATTTTTTAAATGATCTAGATGAGGGCATAGAGGATGGGTTAGTAAATTTGCAGATGACACTAAGGTCAGTAGAGTTGTGGATAGTGCTGAAGAATGTTGCAAGTTACAGAGTAACATAGATAAACTGCAGAGCTGGGCTAAGAGATGGCAAATGGAATTTAATGCGGAAAAATGTGAGGTGATTCACTTTGGAAGGAGTAACAGGAATGCAGAGTACTGGGCTAATGGTACGATTCTTGGCCATGTAGATGAGCAAAAAGGTCTCCGTATCCATGTACATAGATCCCTGAAAGTTGCCACACAAGTTGATAGGGTTGTTAAGAAGGCATACAGTGTGTTGGCTTTTATTGGTAGAGGGATTGAGTTTCAGAGCCGCGAGGTCATGCTACAAATCTCTGGTGTGCCTGCACTTGGAGTATGGTGTACAGTTCTGGTCACAGTATTATAGGAAGGATGTGGAAGTTTTGGAAAGGGTTCAGAGGCAATTTACTATTATGTTACCCGGTATGGAGAGAATGTCTTATGATGAAAGGCTGAGGGACTTGAGGCTGTTTTCATTAGAGAGAAGATTGAGAGGTGACTTAATTGAGACATATAAGATAATGAGAAGGTTAGATAGGGTGGACAGTGAGAGCCTTTTTCCTCAGATGGTGATATCTAGCACGAGGGGACATAGCTTTAAATTGAAGGGTGATTGAGCTTCTTTACTCAGAGAGTAGTAGGGGTGTGGAATACACTGTCTGCAACAGTAGTAGACTCACCAACTTTAAGAGCATTTAAATGGTGATTGGATAAACATATGGATAAAAATGGAATGGTGTATGACAAATGGGCTTCAGATTGGTTCCACAGGTCGTCTGTACTGCACTGTAATGTACTATGTTCTATGGTTACAACAATGATCAATCCACAAGATGTCCCAATATTATTCGGGGCATTGTGTATAAAAGTTGGCAAGTCATGTTGCAGCAGCTAAGACTTTGGTTCGAACACTTTTGGAGTATTGGGTGCTGTTCTGGTTACCACAGTATAGGAAGGATGTGGAGGCTTTGGTGAGGTTTATCTGGATATTGCCTGGATTGGATTATATTAGCTATAAGGAGAAGTTGGACAAACTTAGGTTGTTTTCACTAGAATGTTGGAGGCTACCTGATAGAGTTATATTAAATTATAAGAGGAATAGGTAGAGTGGTTGGGTCGAGTCTTTTACCCAGGGTGGAAATGTCTAATACAAGGGGCATAGATTTAAGGTAAGAGGGGGAACATTTAAGGGAGATGTGTGAGGTAGGATTTTTACACAGAGGGTGGTAGTTATCTGGAACACATTGCAAGGGGAGGTGGCAGAAGCAGATATGATAGCAATGTTTGAAAGGCATTTAGACAGACACATGAACAGGCAAAGAACGGAGGGATATGGACCATGTGCATGAAGATGGGATTAGTTTAGAATGGCATCCTGGTTGATGCAGACATGGTGGGCTGAAATGCCTGTTCCTGTGCTGTCCTGTTCTATGTTCTTTCACTAAATATTTATTTAATAAAGTTTTTTTTTTTAGCTAAGCGTCTTGGTTAAGCTGACAACTTTGTTTGAAATGGATTCCCGTCAAAAAAGCTCAACAGAATCCAAGAGATAGATTGGATCAAAACTCAAATCAATGTGTGGTAAACTCTTCAGTACTTCAAACTGCCTATTTCTATGCTGCTGTCATTTCCTAATAATGTCTTTGGGAAGCAGCATCCCAACAATTGGTCAGTATATACAGCAGCTTCTTACCAGAATATATTATTAAATCAATGTTTCCTTTCTTCACTCCCAAAAGTCATGTTCGCTGTCATGAGTAATAACTGACTCACTTGCTTCATCTCTGCTATTTGCATTTTTTCTATATTATTGTCTTAGCTCGTGGGAAATCACCTGTCAGATTCCTTTCACTCTCACCCATCAATGTTAATTTTTCAAACCAGCCGAAACAGTTTAGGAGGAACATCTAACCATTTCTGGCAGGAAACGCTGTCCATTTGTCTTGCCTGTCCATCTGTACGTCCATCTACCATGAATACCAGCTAGTCACAACATATTCAAAATATTTAGAGCACAGGAATAAGAGCTTAGCTATTTTCAAGATCACAAAGAAACAAACGTTATTAGACTACCAGATATAAGATATAAGGTATATAAGATGCTATACGCTGATATGAAACAGAATAGACATACAGAGAATGGTCCCTCACATGGAGAAATCCAGAGTGACAGGTCACAGCTTTAGGAAAACGGGCAGCAGACTTAAAACAGAGATGAGGAGGAATTAATTCTCTCAAATCTGTGGAATTTACTAGCCCAGAGTATGGTGGATGCTCGAACACAGAGTGTACCTGGAAGTGACGATAACCGACAACCTATTCTGGATTCCCACACAGGTACAGCGTTGCCTCTTCTTCCTCAGGTGGCTCAGGTAATACGGCATGTCCATAAGGACCCTCACCAACTTCTACAGATGCACCAGTGAGAGCATACTGTCCATGTGTGTAATGGCCTGGTACAGCAACTGCTCTGCTCAGCACCTTACGAAGCTATAGAAGGTTGTGTGCACAGCCCAGACCATCACAGAAGCCAACCTCCCATCCATGGACTCCATTTACGTGGCTCACTGCTGCAGAAAGGCTGCCAACATCATCAAAGACCCATCGCACCCAGTAATGCTGTCATACAACCTCTTCCATCAGGCAGAAGATACAAAAGCCTGAACACATGCACCAGCAGGTTCAGGAACAGCTTCTTCCCAGCTGTTATTAGACTGATGAATGGATTCTCTAGCCTCAGGTAATGCTGATCTTGTTAACATTGATGTCGTGCAATGTTACCTGTATGTCTCTGTCGAGGTTTCTTTGATCTGTACATCCTTGCTAACTATGGTCAACCTGTACTTCTCATAAACAAAGCTTTTCACTGTACTATCAATCAATCAGAATAAATTGAAGGAGGGGACAGATAGATTTTTAATTAGTAACAATTGAAGGGTTATGGAGAGTGGGCTGGAAAGTGGAGCTGAGGACAAGGTGAGGTCAGCCATGATTGTATTAAATGATGGAACAGGCTTCAGCTCAGGGCATGTGTGGGAACATTGGACTGGTCATAGCTATTATAGAAACTTGGCTGAGGGAAGGACAGAACTGGAAGCTCAATGTTCTGGGTTTTAGGTGCTTAAGGAAGGATAGAAATGGAGGCAAGACAGGAGGGCGAGGGTTGTTTTTGATTAAGGAAAGCACTACTACTCTAATTAGAGAGGACATTTCTGAGGGATTGTCCAGTGAAACTATATGGGTAGAAATTAGAAATAAGAAAGGGACAATCACCTGGAGCTTTCACTGCTCCTGGTTTAATTAATTCCTTCAAGGAACAGTGATTTTTCACCTTCTGGGGAATTCCAGGACTAACATTATTTTTATTCATTCATGGAACACCATCCAGGACAAAGCAGCCCACTTTATTGGCAACACATCTGCAAACATCCCCTCTCTCGACCACCGACACTCAGTAATTAGTGTCTACTAATTACAAGATGCATGGTAGAAATTCACCAAAACTCCTCAGACAGCATCTTCCAAAGCCACAACCACTCCCCTCTGGAAGGATAAAGGCAGCAGATACATGGGAACACCACTGCCTGCACGTCCCCCTCCAAGCTTTTCACCATCTTGACATGAAAATGTATCACCGTTCTTTCACTATTGCTGAGTCAAAATCCTGGAACTCCCTCCCTAACAGCATTGCAGATTTACTTGCAGTCCATGGACTGCAGTGGGGTCCGATTAGGTAGCTTAGCATCACCTTCTCAAGGACAGCTAGAGATGGGCAATAAATGCTGGCCCAGCCAGTGATGCCCATGACACATGAGAAAATTAAGGAAAGTACCATCATCCTCTTGAAACTGCTGACTCATTAGAGACAGATGACTGATAGTGATTTAACCTGAGGGTCACCATGCCTCAGGTTAAGGGAAAGTTTAGAAAGCGAATTGTGTGGGAATTGAATGCAAGTGTCACTTGGCATCACATTCAGCCGTTCAGCCAACTGAGCTAACTGACCCTCTCTACACCCACAACTTTTCTTGAAGTGTTCCACATTCCATTTCATTTACTGTTTTGAATATTTCTACAAAATGTACGATGACATTTAGATTGTCTATACCTCAGTCACCAAGATCTGACTGCAGATGAGTGAGGTCTTTTAGTTCTGATGAAAAGTCACCGGACTCGAAACGTTAACTCTGCTTTCTTCCCACAAATGCTGCCAGACCTGCTGAGTTTTGCCAGCAATTTGTTTCAGAAAGTCATATTATCTTTTAATGTATTCACTCACAATGATCAGACACGTCTCATCTTGATTTATCTACCTGTTCCTTAAATGATTTCCAGGTTGTCACCTCCATAACACTGTGGTTGGGCTATCACTTTGTGAAGCCCTGCTCCATACAGCTGTGTCAAGAGATGGAACTGGTTAATCTGCCCAAGGTGACATTTACATGCAATTCTGGTTGTGCAGTACATGTACAAAGTGATCTTCAAATGACAGCTCATGGCATGTTCCAAATCCAACCCACAGGATAGATCTGATGCTGAGGAGCTACAGAATTGTTTTCTGCTTCTGAATTAGAATATTAGAATATTGTTTATGTCACGTGTATTCAATATAAAAATACAGTGAAAAGTGTGTATCGTCACCCATGCATAGATGCCATTCACATTAATTTAGAATAAAAGGAAGAAAAGATAACTTAAAGGGAATCCAACTTTTCCTTCTCTGCTCATCATTACCAGAGACTCGCTCCGGGATTCCCAACCCATGTTATGTCATGGAGAATGTCCCAGTTGACTACAATCCCTGGAAAAAGATTTACAAGTAAAGAGCCATCATAACTCTCATTTTCATAGAATCAGGTATTGTGTTGCCTGGACTAATGCAACAATGGAACATTCAAAACAAGACTTAAAACATATTTTCATTTCCATTTTGCAATTATCTTTTCACCATTATATAATTTAGCATCAAATCAAATAACATGCAAAACTGAAATTTGATAAGGGTGGCAATCAATACAAGAATGTAGGTACTTATTTTAAAAATGTTCTCTAACTAAAAGAGGTAACATTACTAATTTTTATTCCAATAATTAAAAACCTCCCAGCTAAATTATGGGAAAATGTGGCCTTGAATTCTAAACTTTTTCTCTGAATGTGATTTCATTAGCGATTTCTAACTGTGGAATTAAATACGCTACAAGCTGCTGTTTGCAGATTAGAAGAGTTTAATTCCTTTAGCAGTTCATAATAATATAACGACTTAACAACCTTTATCACAGAAAATCATGATTTGATCACTCAATGGCTTTGTAAAAGTGAGATTGCATACAACTAATTTGTTAGAGTTTATTGAAGAAATAACATTAGTCAGGAATAAATTTAGAGTAACAGGTTAGGGGAATTGGTCTGGGTGGGTTACTCTTTGGAGGGTCAGTGTGGAGTTGTTAGGCCAAATGGCCTGTTTCCACATGATAGGGATTGTATAATTCTATGATTCTATGAATGTTCATGATGGTTAAAGGGAAACTGGTCAAGGTGTCCATCTGAATTCACAAAAAGCGATTGAATAAGGTGCCATATCAAATGGTGCTGTACCAAGATAAGAGCACGTTGTGCAGGGCAGTATTTCCAATACTTTTTCCACTGGGAACCTATTTCAAAAGTGGTAAATTATTATGATTCCTTGGTGAGAACTTCAAGAGAACGGGGTGGGGCTTTTTGGGGGTGTGCATGGTGGTAGTTGGAGAGATGGGCAAGAAGCTGTGAAAGAGCCAGGAGGTGGGGAGACAGACTGTAAAACCAAGACGGAAAAATGGAGGACTGCAGATGCTGGAGATCAGAGCTGAAAAATGTGTTGCTGGAAAAGCGCAGCAGGCCAGGCAGCATCCAAGGAGCAGGAGAATTGCGTTTCGGGCATAAGCCCTTCTTCAGGATTCCTGACTCCCACTAGTAGTGCCAGAAGACTGGAGGATAGCAAATGTGGTTCCCTTGTTCAAAAAGGGGAGTAGGGATAACCCTAGTAACTATAGGCCGGTGAGTCTCACTTCTGTTGTGGGCAAAGTCTTAGAGAGAATTGTAAGGGATAGGATTTATGCACATCTGGATAGGAATAATGTGATCAAGGATAGTCAGCATGGTTTTGTGAAGGGCAGGTCGTGCCTCACAAACCTTATTGAATTCTTTGAATAGGTGACGAAGGAGGTTGATGAGGGGAAAGCGGTAGATGTGGTATACATGGATTTTAGTAAGGCGTTTGATAAGGTTCCCCATGGTAGGCTACTGCAGAAAATACGGAGATATGGCATTGAGGGTGAGTTGGAGGTTTGGATTAGGAATTGGCTGGATGGAAGAAGACAGAGGGTAGTAGTTGATGGCAAAGTGTCTTCATGGAGTGCCGTCACTAGCGGTGTTCCGCAAGGATCTGTTTTGGGACCATTGCTGTTTGTCATTTTTATAAATGACCTGGAAGAGGGGTTAGAAGGTTGGGTGAGCAAGTTTGCGGATGATACGAAAGTCGGAGGAGTTGTTGACAGTGAGGAAGGATGTGGCAGGTTACAGCAGGATATAGAGAAGCTGCAGAGCTGGGCAGAAAGGTGGCAAATGGAATTCAATGTAGCTAAGTGTGAGGTGATTCACTTTGGGAAGAATAACAAAAAGATGGGGTACTGGGCTAATGGTCGGATACTTGGTAGTGTGGATGAGCAGAGGGATCTTGGTGTCCATGTACACAGATCTCTGAAAGTTGCCACCCAGGTAAATAGTGCGGTGAGGAAGGCATATGGCGTACTGGCTTTTATTGGTAGAGGAATTGAGTTCCGGAGTCCTGAGGTCATGATGCAGTTGTATAAGATTCTGGTGCGGCCGCATCTGGAATATTGTGTGCAGTTTTGGTCGCCATACTATAGGAAGGACGTGGAGGCACTGGAAAGGGTGCAGAGGAGGTTTACCAGGATGTTGCCTGGTATGGAAGGAAGATCGTATGAGGAAAGACTGAGACACTTGGGGCTGTTTTCATTAGAGAAAAGAAGGTTTAGGGGTGACTTGATTGAGGTGTACAAGATGATTAGGGGGTTAGATAGGGTTGACAGTGTGAACCTTTTCCCGCGTATGGAGTCGGGTATTACAAGGGGGCATAGCTTTAAATTAAGGGGGGGGTAGATATAGGACTGAAGTTAGGGGTAGGTTCTTCACTCAGCGAGTCGTAAGTTCATGGAATGCCCTGCCAGTAGCAGTGGTGGACTCTCCCTCTTTATGGGCATTTAAGCGGGCATTGGATAGGTATATGGAGGATAGTGGGTTAGTATAGGTTAGGTGGGCTTGGATCGGCGCAACATCGAGGGCCAAAGGGCCTGTACTGCGCTGTATTCTTCTATGTTTCTATGTTTCTATGAGATAGGCAGGTAGGACAAGCCCAGACAAGTCATGGGGACAGTGCTGAGCTGGAAGTTTGGAACAAGGGTGGGGTGGGGGAAGGAGAAATGAGGAAGCTGTTGAAGTCCACATTGATGCCCTGGGGTTGAAGTGTTCCGAGGCGGAAGATGAGGCGTTCTTCCTCCAGGCGTCTGGTGGTGAGAGAGCGGCGGTGAAGGAGGCCCAGGACCTCCATGTCCTCGGCAGAGTGGGAGGGGGAGTTGAAATGTTGGGCCACGGGGTGGTGTGGTTGATTGGTGCGGGTGTCCCGGAGATGTTCCCTAAAGCGCTCTGCTAGGAGGCCCAATGTAGAGGAGACCGCATCGGGAGCAACGGATACAATAAATGATATTAGTGGATGTGCAAGTGAAACTTTGATGGATGTGGAAGGCTCCTTTAGGGCCTTGGATAGAGGTGAGGGAGGAGGTGTGGGTGCAGGTTTTACAGTTCCTGCATTGGCAGGGGAAGGTGCCAGAATGGGAGGTGGGTTGTACGGGGGCGTGGACCTGACCAGGTAGTCACGGAGGGAACGGTCTTTGCGGAAGGCGGAGAGGGGTGGGGAGGGAAATATATCCCTGGTGGTGGGGTCTGTTTGGAGGTGGCGGAATTGTCGGCGGATGATTTGGTTTATGCAAAGGTTGGTAGGGTGGAATGTGAGCACCAGGGGTGTTCTGTCCTTGTTACGGTTGGAGGGGTGGAGTCTGAGGGCGGAGGTGCGGGATGTGGACGAGTTGCGTTGGAGGGCATCTTTAACCACGTGGGAAGGGAAATTGCGGTCTCTAAAGAAGGAGGCCACCTGGTGTGTTCTGTGGTGGAACTGGTCCTCCTGGGAGCAGATATGGCGGAGGTGGAGGAATTGGGAATACGGGATGGCATTTTTGCAAGAGGTAGGGTGGAAAGAGGTGTAATCTAGGTAGCTGTGGGAGTCGGTGGGAGTCAATCGTCATTAATGGAGATGGAGAGGTCCATGAAGGGGAGGGAGGTGTCAGAGATGGTCCAGGTAAATTTAAGGTCAGGGTGGAATGTGTTGGTGAAGTTGATGAATTGCTCAACCTCCTTGCGGGAGCACGAGGTGGCGCCAATGCAGTCATCAATGTAGCGGAGGAAGAGGTGGGGAGTGGTGCCGGTGTAATTACGGAAGATCAACTGTTCTACGTAGCCAACAAAGAGACAGGCATAGCTGGGGCCCATACGTGTGCCCATGGCTACCCATTTGGTCTGGAGGAAGTGGGAGGATTTGAAGGAGAAATTGTTAAGGGTGAGGACCAGTTCGGCCAAACGAATGAGAGTGTCGGTGGAAGAGTACTGTTGGGGACGTCTGGAGAGGAAAAAAACAGAGGGCTTGGAGGCCCTGGTCATGGTGGATGGAGGTGTAGAGGGATTGGATATCCATGGTGAAGATGAGGCGTTGGGGGCCAGGGAAATGGAAGTCTAGGATGAGGTGGAGGGCGTGGGTGGTGTCTCGAACGTATGTGGGGAGTTCCTGGATTCGGGGGGATAGGACAGTGTCGAGGTAGGTAGAGATGAGTTCAGTGGGGCAGGAACATGCTGAAACAATGGGTCGGCCAGGGTGGTCAGGCTTGTGGATCTTGGGAAGGAGATAGAATCGGGCAGTGCGGGGTTCCCGGACTATGAGGTTGGAAGCTGTGGGTGGGAGATCTCCTGAGGTGATGAGGTTCTGTATGGTCTGGGAGATGATGGTTTGGTGATGGGGGGGGTGGGGTCATGGTCAAGGGGGCAGTAGGAAGAGATGTCCTCGAGTTGGCTTCAGCGGTGTAGAGGTCAGTGTGCCAGACTACCACTGCACCCCCTTTATCCGTTGGCTTGATGGTGAGGTTGGGATTGGAGCAGTGGGATTGGAGGGCTGCGCGTTGTGAGGGTGAGAGGTTGGAGTGGGGAGGGGGGTAGACAGGTTGAGGCGGTTAATGTCCAGGCGGCAGTTGGAAATGAAGAGGTCGAGGGCAGGTAATAGGCCAGCACGGGGTGTCCAGGTGGATGCAGTGTGTTGGAGATGGGCGAAGGGGTCCTCGGAAGGTGGGTGGGAATCCTGATTGTGAAAGTAAGCTCGGAGGCGGAGGCGACGGAGGAATTGTTCGACGTCACGGCGTGCATTAAATTCATTGATGCATGGACGGAGGGGGATGAAGGTGAGTCCTCTGCTGAGGACTGATCGTTCGTCCTCAGTGACGGGGAGGTCTGCAGGGCTGGGAGCTGGGATCTGGTGTGGGTGTGGAGCTGGGAGTGGGGGTGGAACCTGTAGCTGGAGTGGGTGTGTTGGTGGGGGGAATGGGGGTCATGAGCAGGGATAGTGTTCCCCTCGGGGTTCTGGGGGGTGGGGATAGTGACAGTGGGGTCCATGGGGGGGCGTGTCAGCAGAATGCAGGTGAGTGGCGCTAGTGGGGGCAGAAGTGGTGGTGACCACGGCAGTAGGGGTGGCGGAAGTCACTGAGCATGTGGCATCAGCGATGATGTGAGGGGCGGAAGTGATGTCACATGTGGTGTATGAGGAATTGTGAGGGGCGGAAGTGGTTGTGGGAGGGGCCATGATGGGGGTGGAAGTGACATCATCAATCAGCGTGGGATGGCAGCTGCATCAACCGCATGGTTAATGGTGTCTGAGTAGTTTCCGAGGCCAGGGGAATCTTCTGGAATGTTTGAGGAGCGCTGGTTATGGAGGTGGGTAGATAAAAGTTTGTTGTACTTAAGTTTTTGATGTTTGAGATGGAATTGAAATACTGTTTGTTGAGAGCATGAATTCTCCTGAGGATGTAGTACAGACCGCTCCCGATGCGGTCTCCACTACATTGGGGAGACTGGGCGCCTCCTAGCAGAGCGCTTTAGGGAACATCTCCGGGACACCCCCACCAATCAACCACACCGCCCCGTGGCACAACATTTCAACTCCCCCTCCCACTCTGCTGAGGACATGGAGGTCCTGGCCTCCTTCACCGCCGCTCCCTCACCACCAGACGCCTGGAGGAAGAACGCCTCATCTTCCACCTCGGAACACTTCAACCCCAGGGCATCAATGTGGACTTCAACAGCTTCCTCATTTCTCCTTCCCCCACTTAGACTGGGCAACACATCCATCCTAGGACAAGTCAAACAGAGACACGCATGAGAATTCCTAGAAGCATGGCATTCCAACCGGAACTCTATCAACAAACACATTGAGTTGGACCCCATTTACCACCCCCTGAGGAAAAAAAAAGAAATGACATCATCAACCCAAAGAAACTCAAACATATAAATAGAAAACAGGAATCATCAGCAGTGCTTCATCTGGAGGCCCACTGATGATGTTACCTAGTATGGTGCTGAAATGTCTGAAAATGAACCTTGCAGCTCAGCGAGCAAACCTACACCTAGAAACTCAAGCTGAGCTACAAATCTTCTCAAAACTCGCGAGTTACCAATGTACCTGTATTACTTGTATCTCTAATTTCTGTTTTAATGTCATCCCCAATATTATCACTGCAGTTATATACAATTCCTACTATTGTTTGCTGCCACTTAGTCTTTCTCAGCTTAACCAGTAAGATGATGTTTATAAAAACATGAGGGGCATGGATAGGTTAAATGGACAAGATCTTTTCCCTGGGGTGGGGGAGTCCAGAACTAGAGGGCATAGGTTGAGGGTGAGAGGGGAAAGATATAAAAGAGACATAAGGGACAACTTTTTCACGCAGAGGGTGGTACATGTATGGAATGAGCTGCCAGAGGATGTGGTGGAGGCTGGTACAATTACAACATTTAAAAGGCATTTGGATGGGTATATGAATAGGAAGGGTTTGGAGGGATATGGGCCAAGTGCTGGCAGGTGGGACTAGATATGGTTGGGATATCTAGTTGGCATGGACAAGTTGGACCGAAGGGTCTGTTTCCATGCTGTACATCTCTATGACTCTAAGATGCTACTTCACCAGAGCTAATACCTATTCTCGCAATCGCATTCGTTTCCTTTATAATTAGAGTGCTACCCTCCCTCCTTGCCTGTCCTTTCTAACAACTGAAAACCCCTGCACATTCAGCTCCCAGCCTGGCCACCCTGCATGTCTGTAATCTCCACAGTATCATGGCTGTTTTGAGAATGGGTCACTCGACCCGAAACATTAACTCTAATTTCTCTCTACAGATGCTGCCAGACCTGCTGAATTTCTCCAGCAATTCAATATTTTTGCTCCTCAGTATCATACCGGTTTAGGTCTATTTGTATGACTAGTTCAGACATTTTATTATGAATGCTCCACATATTAAGGTGATTGACCTTAAGCCTTGTCTTTCTCGCATTCTCAGTCCAGTTTGCTGTAGCCCTGCTCGATTCTTTAAATTCTCTGCTTAGCATTTTCTTATTTCCCATTTTGTTTTAGCCCTTATTTCTCTGTTATTTGTTTCCTCTACAGTTTCCCATTCCCCTGTCATTTTTATTTAAACCCTCCCTGACAACAATGGTCAAAAAAGACGTATGAGTGAAGAAAGACTATACAACCACTACCACTTCCATCCAAATCAGTGACCACTTGCATTGAGAACCACAAGGGCAGCGTGTACCTAGGAACACCACCCCATGCAAGTTCCCCTCCAAGTCACTCACCATCCTGACTGGGGAATATATCGCCGTTCCTTCACTGTCGCTGGGTCAAAATCCTGAAATTCACTCCCTCAGGGCATTTTGGGTCCGCCCACAGCACATGGACTGCAGCAGTTCAAGAAGGCGGCTCACCCCCACCTTCTTCACAGTGACTCAGTGGTTAGTACTGCTGTGTCATAGAGTCATAGAGATGTACAGCACGGAAACAGACCCTTCGGTCCAACCCTCCATGCCGACCAGATATCCCAACCCAATCTAGTCCCACCTGCCAGCGCCCAGCCCATATCCCTCCAAACCCTTCCTATTCATATACCCATTCAAATGCTTCTTAAATGTATCATCGCACTGGTGACCTGGGTTCGATTCTAACCTTGGGTGACTGACTGTGTGGAGTTTACCCATTCTCCACATGTCTGCGTGAGTTCCCTCCAGAAGCAATGTACAAGGTTACAGGAAGGAGGCAGCAGACTGGCACAAAGTCATAAAGTCATAATGCTCATTTTGAGATCCAGTATAGACACAATGGGCCAAATAGATCTCTACTACATTATAATAATTCTACGATGAGATTGGTCAGTCTTGCGGACAGGATTGAGGAGCAGATGTATGGCCCTCACCTCCTCAAGGGGTGTGGTAGTGACATTCTCGGGAGTGGGGATGTAAAGGGGGAAAAGAGACCCTCCCTTCAAGCAGTTCCCACCCACAGGATATCCCTCCAACTTCTCTCAGCAATTAGTGAACTGTCAATGAGGGGAACCATTAATTGGTTTCAAATACTGTAAGGTTCCCTCTTTTACTGATCGATTATCTATGAGAGAGTTGAAGATCAATCTCGTTAGAGAGTATCATAGAACATAGATCATAGAAACATAGAACACAGGAGAGTACAGTACAATACAGTACATGCCCTTCGGCCCTCGATGTTGTGCCGGCCTTCTATCCAACTCTAAGATCAGACAAATCTACAGACCCTTCATTGTACTATCATAAATGTGCCCATCCAAGAGTCGCTTAAATGTCCCTAATGTCTCTGAATCTACTACCACCACTGGCAGTCCATTTCATGCACCACCACTCTCTGTGTAAAGAACCTATCTCTGACATCTCCCCTAAACCTTCCATCAGTCACCTTAAAATTATATCCCCTTGTTATTGCCATTTCCACCCTGGGAAAAAGTCTTTGGCTATCCACTCTATCTATGCCTCTCATCATCGTGTACACCTCTATCAAGTCACCTCTTAACCTTCTTCACTTCAATGAGAAAAGCCCCAGCTCCGTTAGACATGCCCTCCAGTCCAGGCAGCATCCTGGTAAATCTCCTCTGCACCGTCTCTAAAGCTTCCAAATACTTTTTATAATGAGGCGACCAGAACTGAACACAATATTCCAAGTATGATCTAACCTGGGCTCTACAGAGCTGCAGCATAACCTCGTGGCTCTTAAACTCAATCCCCCTGCTAATGAAAATCAACACACCAAATGCCTTCTTGACAACCCTATCAACTTGGGTGGCAGCTTTGAAGGATCTATGGACATGGACCCCAAGATCCCTCTGTTCCTCTGAAACTGCTAAGAATCCTCCTTTTAACCTTATACTCTGCATTCAAATATGACCTTCCAAAGTGAATCACTTCACATTTTTCCAGGTTGAACTCCATCCGTCATTATCAACCTAATTCTGCATCCTGTCAATATCCCATTGCAACTTACAACAGCCGTCCACGCTATCCACAACTCCACCAACCTTCGTGTCATCAACAAGCTTACTAACCCACCCTTCCACTTACTCATCCAAATCATTTCTAAAAATCACAAAGAGCAGAGGTCCCAGAACAGATCCCTGCAGAACACCACTGGTCACCAAGCTCCAGGGCTGAATACTTTCCATCTACCACCACCCTCTGTCTTCTATAGGCTAGCCAATTCTGCATCCAGACAGCCAGATTTTCCTGTATCACAAGCCTCCTTACTTTCTGAATGAGCCTAAAATGGGAGCCCTATCAAACGCCTTGTTAAAATCCATGTACACCGCATCCACTACTCTATCTTCATCAATGTATTTTGTCACATCCTCAAAGAATTCAAACAAAGCCATGCTATTTCTAATCAAACTATGGTTTTCCAAGTAATCATAAATCCTGTCTCTCAGAATCCTCCCCAATAATTTGCCCACCATCGAAGTAAGACTGACTGGTCTGTAATTCCCAGAATTATCCCTATTCCCTTTCTTGAACAAGGGAATGGCATTTGCCACCTTCCAATCATCTGCCACTACTCCAGTGGACAGTGAAGATACAAAGATCATTGCCAAAGGCACAGCAATCGCTTCTCTCACTTCCTGTAGTAACCTAGGGTATATCCCATCCTCTACATCGGGGAGACAGGACAGTCAGAGAACATCTCTGGGACCCCCACACCCACCAACCCCACCATCCTGTGGCTGAACACTTCAACTCCCCCTCCACTCTAACAAGGACATGCATGTCCTAGGCCTCCTCCACTGCCAAACCAGTACCACCCGACACCTGGAGTTAAAAACACCTCAAATTCCGCCTTGGGACCATGAAACCATATGGGATAAATGTGGATTTCAACAGCTTCCTCACTTCCCTTCCCCCCACGTCATCCCAGTCCCAAGCCTCCAACTCGGCACTGCCCTCCAGACCTGTCCATCACTCCCCCCCCCGACCAATCACCTTCTCCCTCACCTTCATCCACCTATCACTTTCTCAGCTACCCATGTCACCCCATTCCCATTTATCTCTCAGCCCCAGCCCACAAGCCTCATTCCTGATGAAGGGCTTATGCCCAAAACGTTGATTGTCCTGCTCCTCGCATTCTCGGATGCTGCCTGACCTACTGTGCTTTTCCAGCAACACACTCTCAATTCTGATCTCCAGCATCTGCAATCTCACTTTCTCCTACATCCCATCTTGCCCAGGGGCCTTATCTACCCTTACATTTTTCAAACTTTTCAGCGCATCCTCCTTCTCAATATCAACCTGTTCGAGCCCGTTTCACGTTCTCCTCACAAACTACAAGGTCCCTCTCAGTAGTGAATACTGAAGCAAAGTATTCATTAAGGACCTCCCCTGCCTCCTCCGACACCAGGCACAAGTTCCCTCCACTTTCCCTGATTGGCCCTACCCTCACTGTGGCCATCCTCCTGTTCCTCATGTAAGTGCAGAATGCCGAAGGGTTTTCCTTAATCCTACCCACTAAAGCTTTTTCATGTCACCTTCTAGCTGTCCTAAGTCCATTCTTCAGTTCCTTTCTGGCTACCTTGTAACCCTCTGGAGCCCTGTATGATCCTTGCCTCTTCAACCTTAAAGCTTCCTTCTTCTTCTTGACTAGACGTTCCACATCTCTTGTCACCAAAGGTTCCTTCACCCTAGCATCCTTTCCTTGCCTCAGTAGGACAAACCTGTCCAGCACTATCAGCAAATGCTCCCTAAACAACCTCCACATTTCTGTCATACATTACCCTGAGAACATCTGTTCCCAATTTAGGTGTCTCAGTTCCTGCCTAATAGCATTGTAATTCTTCCTTCCACAATGAAATACTTTCCCTTACCATTTGCTCCTATCCCTCTCCATGACGATAGTAAAGGTCAAGGAGTTGTGATCACTATCACTAAAATACTCTCCCAACAAGAGATCTGATACCTGGCCTGGTTTGTTGCCAAGCACCAAATCCAGTATGGCTTCCCCTCTAGTTGGCCTATCTACATATTGAGTCAGGGATACTTCCTGGATACACCTGACAAAAACTAGTCCATCCAAACTATTCGAACGAAGGAGGCTCCAGTCAATATTAGGGAAGTTAAAATCACCCAGGACAACAACCCTGTTATTTCTGCACCTTTCCAAAATTTGCCTCCCAATCTGTTCCTCCGTGACTCTGTTGGTATTGGGGGTGTCTGCTCAAAGCTCCCAATAAAGTGCCTGCTCCTTTCCTGTTTCTGACTTCCACCCATACTAACTCTGTAGACAAACCCTCCTCGATGACCTCCCTTTCTGTGGCTGTGATACAATTCCTGATTAGCAATGCCACTCCCCCGCCTCTTTTACCTCCTTCCCTATTCCTATTAAAACATCTAAACCCTGGAACATCCAACAACCATTCCTGAGCCTGTGATATCCTAGTCTCCGTAATGGCTACAACATCGTAGTTCCAAGTACTGATTCCTGCTTTAAGTTCATCACCCTTATTCCTGTTACTTCTTGCATTAAAATAGACACACTTAAATCCATCACATTGAGTGCAACTTTGCCCTATGAACTGTCTATCCCTCCTCACAAACTGTCTGCACACTGTATCTGGCTGTTCACCAGCTACTCCATCTTCTGATCCATAGCACTGGTTCCCATCCCCCAGCCAAACTAGTTCCCGAAGAGCTCTAGCAAAGCTCGCTAAAACATCGCAAAAATAATTTGCAGATGCACTCTGAAAGCTACACAAGATGATTGTCTGGTCCCTGAGTTTTCATAAAATATCACAATACTCTTGATTGTTAATGTTCAATTGATTGCAAATTAATTGTTTGAATGAAGGTTAAATTATTTGAATGGATCAAGGTGACAGTTGTTTGGCTGCATTCAGTACAGGATTGTTTACATTATTTCATTAATAATTTTTAAAATTCATTCATGGGATAAAGACATTGCTGGCAAGATCTGCATTTAATGCCAGTCCATAATTGCCCAGAGGATGGTAAGAGTCAGAGTAGGAAAGAGGTTTGGCACAACATTGAGGGCTGAAGGACCTGTACTGTGCAGTACTGTTCTATGTTTAACCAGATTGCTGTGGGTCTGGAGTCACATGTAGGCCAGAGCAGGTAAGGATGACAGTTTCCTTCCTTAAAGGACATTCGTGAACCAGATGGGTTTTTCCCAACAGTTGTCGAGAGTGTGTTGCTGGAAAAGCACAGTAGGTCAGGCAGCATCCGAGGAGCAGGAAAATCGACGTTTCAATCTGGAACCCTTCATCAGGAATGAGGTCAAGAGGACTTGGGGAGTACAGTGAGAGAGATCTTTGTAGAGAGAGGAGGAGAACTTCTTCAAGGTAGGCATCCTTGGAAGAGGCTTCACAGTCAGGTTGAAGTCAACTAGGAGAAAGTGAGGACTGCAGATGCTGGAGGTCAGAGTCGAGAGTGTGTTGCTGGAAAAGCACAGCAGGTCAGGCAGCATCCGAGGAGCAGGAATGAGGTGGCTGATTGACATCCGACAATTTTCCCGACAATTGACAATGGAATCATTGTCAGCATTAGAATTTTCATTCCAGATTTTTATTGAATTCAAATTCCACCATCTGTCATGGCGGGATTTGAACCGCAGTCCTCAGAACATTACCTGGCTGTCTAATTGACAGCCCATCAACAACATTTCTAGGCCTTTGCTTTCCCATTTAAAATTTGAATTTGAACTTTTGACTTGCAATTTTCAAATTTCCTCATCATATTTTAATTCAGGAGTTATGTGGACTAATATGATTTAAAAGAAACCACTGATTTAAGCTAGCCATGCAATCACCTCACCACCTTTTCTCTCATTCATGTGCACGATGTGTGTGTTGCTGGCTGGCATTTATTGTCCATTACTGTTTGCTCTTGTGAGGGTGTTGGTGAGCTGCTTTCTTGAACTGCTGTTGTCTATGTGCTGTGGGTAGACCCACAATGTTCTGATGGAGGGAATATCAGTGAACGGTGATATATTTCTAAGTCGAGATGGTGAGCGATTTGGAGGGCACCTTGGAGGTAGTGGTGTTCCCATGTATCTGCCTCACTTGTTCATTTGGCCATGGTTTGGAAGGTGCTGCTTCAGGACCCTTGATGAATTTCTGCAGTGCTTGTGGATGGTACATGCTGCTGCTACTGAGCATCAGTGATGGAGGAACTGAATGTCAATGGATGTAGTGCCAATCAATTTGGGCACGTCATGGAGCCAAAACAAGATAAACAAAGACAGACTGAGCTAAAACACTACATTGGACAAACGGGTAAAGAACTAGCCAAAAAAAAGACATGACCCTCCCTCACTAGTATCCTTACATACGGATGAGAAAGAACACCCCTTCGACTGGGACAACACATCCATCCTAGGACCAAGCCAAACAGAGACACGCATGAGAATTCCTAGAAGGATGGCATTCCAACCAGAACTCTATCAACAAACACATTGATTTGGATTCCATTTACCATCCCTGAGAAAAAGAACAGGAAATGACATTGCCATAGGAAATGGCATCTCCACAGGAAATGACATCACCAACCCAAGGAAACCCAAACATATAAATAGAAAGCGGGCTACACCACCAGTATTTCATTTGGAGACTCACTGCAAATATTACCTAGTATAGTGTCAAAATGTCTAAAAACGTACCTTCCAGCTCAGCGAGCAAACCTACATCTAAAACTCACATTTAACAAATGAACTACCATCTTCTATTCTTAACTTATACCTTCATGCAATTTTTCATAGTGGAGATGGAACTCCACCTACTATTAACAAATGGAGCAACTGAACCTGTACCAGCAGATTACACAAGAACAAACTTGCATTGCTAGTAACTGCATGGGCAGCACGGTGGCTCAGTGGTTAACACTGCTGCCTCACAGCATCAGGGGAATGGTTTCACACTCAGAGTCATAGAGATGTACGGCACAGAAACATACCCTTCAGACCAACCCGTCTATGCCGACCAGATATCCCAACCAAATCTAGTCCCACCTGCCAGCACTTGGCCCATGTCCCTCTAAACCCTTCCTATTCATATACCCATCCAAAGCCTTTTAAATATTGCAATTGTACCAGCTTCTACCATCTCCTCTGGCATAGTGGGGCTGGAAGAGCACAGCAATTCAGGCAGCATCCGAGGACAGGCAAAATCGACGTTTCGGGCAAAAGCCCTTCATCAGGAATAAAGGCAGAGAGCCTGAAGCGTGGAGAGATAAGCTAGAGGAGGGTGGGGGTGGGGAGAGAGTAGCATAGAGTACAATAGGTAGGTGGGGAAGGAGATGAAGGTGATAGGTCAGGGAAGAGAGGGTGGAGTGGATAGGTGGAAAAGGAGCTGGGCAGGTCGGACAAGTCCGGACAGGTCGAGTTACTGGAGGTTAGAAACTAGGATGAGGTGGGGGAAGGGGAAATGAGGAAACTGTTGAAATCCACATTGATGCCCTGGGGTTGAAGTGTTCCGAGGCGGAAGATGAGGCGTTCTTCTTCCAGGCGTCTGGTGGTGAGGGAGCGGCGGTGGAGGAGGCCCAGCACCTCCATATCCTCGGCAGAGTGGGAGGGGGAGTTGAAATGTTGAGCCACTGGGCGATTTGGTTGATTGATGCGGGTGTCTCTGAGATGTTCCCTAAAGCGCTCTGCTAGGAGGCGTCCAGTCTCCCCAATGTAGAGGAGACCGCATCGGGAGCAACGGATACAATAGATGATATTAGTGGATGTGCAGGTAAAACTTTGATGGATGTGGAAGGCTCCTTTAGGGCCTTGGATGGAGGTGAGGGAGGAGGTGTGGGCACAGGTTTTACAGTTCCTGCGGTGGCAGGGGAAAGTGCCAGGATGGGAGGGTGGGTCGTAGGGGGGCGTGGACCTGACCAGGTAGTCACGGAGGGAACGGTCTTTGCGGAGGGCGGAGAGGGGTGGGGAGGGAAATATATCCCTGGTGGTGGGGTCTGTTTGGAGGTGGCGGAAATGTCGGTGGATGATTTGGTTTATGCGAAGGTTGGTAGGGTGGAAGGTGAGCACCAGGGGCGTTCTGTCCTTGTTGCGGTTGGAGGGGTTGGGTCTGAGGGCGGAGGTGCGGGATGTGGATGAGATGCGTTGGAGGGCATCTTTAACCACGTGGGAAGGGAAATTGCGGTCTCTAAAGAAGGAGGCCATCTGGTGTGTTCTATGGTGGAACCGCTCCTCCTGGGAGCAGATACGGCGGAGGCGGAGGAATTGGGAATACGGGATGGCATTTTTGCAAGAGGTAGGGTGGGAAGAGGTGTAGTCCAGGTAGCTGTGGGAATCGGTGGGTTTGTAGAAAATGTCAGTGTCAAGTCGGTCGTCACTGATGGAGAGGTCCAGGAAGGGGAGGGAGGTGTCAGAGATGGTCCAGGTAAATTTAAGGTCAGGGTGGAATGTGTTGGTGAAGTTGATGAATTGCTCAACCTCCTCGCGGGAGCACGAGGTGGCGCCAATGCAGTCATCAATGTAGCGGAGGAAGAGGTGGGGAGTGGTGCCGGTGTAATTACGGAAGATCAACTGCTCTACGTAGCCAACAAAGAGACAGGCATAGCTGGGGCCCATACGTGTACCCATGGCTACCCCTTTGGTCTGGAGGAAGTGGGAGGATTCAAAGGAGAAATTGTTAAGGGTGAGGACCAGTTCGGCCAAACGAATGAGAGTGTCGGTGGAGGGGTACTGTTGGGAACGTCTGGAGAGGAAAAAACGGAGGGCTTGGAGGCCCTGGTCATGGCGGATGGAGGTGTAGAGGGATTGGATATCCATGGTGAAGATGAGGCGTTGGGGGCCGGGGAAACGGAAGTCTTGGAGGAGGTGGAGGGCGTGGGTGGTGTCTCGAACGTATGTGGGGAGTTCCTGGACTAGGGGGGATAGGACAGTGTCGAGGTAGGTAGAGATGAGTTCAGTGGGGCAGGAGCATGCTGAGACAATGGGTCGGCCAGGGTGGTCAGGCTTGTGGATCTTGGGAAGGAGGTAGAACCGGGCAGTGCGGGGTTCCCGGACTATGAGGTTGGAAGCTGTGGGTGGGAGATCTCCTGAGGTGATGAGGTTGTGTATGGTCTGGGAGATGATGGTTTGGTGATGGGGGGTGGGGTCATGGTCAAGGGGGCGGTAGGAAGAGGTGTCCTCGAGTTGACGTTTGGCTTCAGCGATGTAGAGGTCAGTGCGCCAGACTACCACTGCGCCCCCTTTGTCCGCTGGCTTGATGGTGCGGTCAGGATTGGAGCAGAGGGATTGGAGGGCTGAGAGGTTGGAGTGGGGAGGGGGGTCGACAGGTTGAGGCGGTTAATGTCCCGGCGGCAGTTGGAAATGAAGAGGTCGAGGGCAGGTAATAGGCCAGCGCGGGGTGTCCAGGTGGATGCAGTGTGTTGGAGGTGGGCGAAGGTGTCCTCGGAAGGTGGGCGGGAGTCCTGATTGTGAAAGTAAGCTCGGAGGCGGAGGCGACGGAAGAATTGTTCGATGTCACGGCGTGTATTAAATTCATTGATGTGTGGACGGAGGGGGCAAAGGTGAGTCCTTTGCTGAGGACTGATCGTTCGTCCTCAGTGAGGGGGAGGTCTGGGGGGATGGTGAAAACTCGGCAGGGCTGGGAGCCGGGAGCTGGTGTAGGTGTAGAGCTGGGAGTGGGGTCGGAGCCAGTACCTGGAGTGGGTGTGATGGTGGGGGGAATGGGGGTGGAGTCTTGAGCAGGTGTGGTGTTCCCCTCGGGGTTCTGGGGGGTGGGGATAGTGACAGTGGGGTCTGTGGGGGGCGTGTCAGCAGAATGCAGGTGAGTGGCGCTGGTGGGGGCGGACGTGGTGGCAGACACGGCAGTAGGGGTGGCGGAAGTCACTGAGCATGTGGCATCGGCGATGATGTGAGGGCCGGAAGTGGCTGTGGGCGTGGCCATGATGGGGGCAGAAGTGACATCATCAATCAGCGTGGGGATGATAGCTGCACCAGCCACATGGCTAATGGCGTCCGAACAGTTCCAGAGGCCGGGGGGAACCTTCTGGAATGTTTGAGGAGCGCTGGTTATGGAGGTGGGTATACAAAAGTTTGTTGTACTTACAGTTTTTGATGTTTGAGATGGAGTTGAAATACTGTTTGTTGAGAGTATGAATTCTCCTGAGGATGTAGTACAGAGTGGGTCCTTTGCAATTCTGAGAGAGTGTGGCCCTCAGCTGAGGCAGGGCAGACTGTAGAGAGGTTAGGTACCGGCGCATTGCTGCAAGCGTGGAGCGGGGGATCTTGATGGAGAACCGTTGCTGGTGTTTTTGAATCTGTAGTCTGTACTGTTTGTCCTGTTCAGGTCCGAACTCTGCTGGTTTAAAGGTGGTCCGGAGTCCGTGTGGGGTGAGTTGGTTACGGAGACAGGCACTGAGGAAGCAGATGTGGCTGTGATAGCGAGTTTGTTTCAGAACATGGTTGAAGAGCTTCAGGGCTGAGGAAATGACCTGGGAGTTGCAGTGAGAGAGAGACTCCCTGAGATTCTTGTAGAGAGAGGAGGAAAACTTCTTCAAGGCAGGCATCCTTGCAAGAGGATTCACAGTAGGGTTAAAATCAACGAGGTAAAAACAATGACTGCAGATGCTGGAAACCAGATTCTGGATTAGTGGTGCTGGAAGAGCACAGCAATTCAGGCAGCATCCGAGGACAGGCAAAATCGACGTTTCCGGCAAAAGCCCTTCATCAGGAATAAAGGCAGAGAGCCTGAAGCATGGAGAGATAAGCCCATGCTATACACGTACCACACTCTGCATGAAAATGTTGCCCCTTAGGTCTCTTTTATATCTTTTCCCTCTCATCCTAAACCTAAGCCCTCTAGTTCTGGACTCCCCCACCCCAGGGAAAGGACTTTGTCTATTTATCCTATCCATGCGCTTCATAATTTTGTAAACTTCTATAAGGTCACCCCTGAGCCTCAGATGCTCCAGGGAAAACAGCCCCAGCCTGTTCAGCCTCTCCCCATAGATCAAATCCTCCAACCCTGGCAACATTCTTGTAAATCTTTTCTGAACCCTTTCAAGTTTCACAACATCTTTCCAATAGGAAGGAGACCAGAATTACTAACTGTACTTCTTACGCTCACATCCAAATCATTTATAATAATGTTGAAAAGTAAAGGACCCAGCACTGATCCTTGTGGCACTTCACTGGTCACAGGCCTCCAGTCTGAAAAACAACCCTCCACCACCACCCTCTGTCTTCTACCTTTGAGCCAGTTCTGTATCCAAATAGCTAGTTCTCCCTGTATTCCATGAGATCTAACCTTGCGAATCAGTCTCCCATGGGGAACCTTGTCGAACGCCTTACTGAAGTCCATATAGATCACATCTACTGCTCTGCCCTCATCAATTTTTGTTACTTCTTCAAAAAACTCAATCAAGTTTGTAAGACATGATTTCCCACGCACAAAGCCATGTTGACTGTCCCTAATCAGGCCTTGCCTTTCCAAATACATGTACATCTGTCCCTCAGGATTCCCTCCAACAACCTGCCCACCACCGATGTCAGGCTCACTGGTCTATAGTTCCCTGCTTTGTCCTTACCACACTTCTTGAACAGTGGCACCACGTTAGCCAAGTTCCAGTCTTTCAGCACCTCACTTGTGACTATCGATGATACAAATATCTCAGCAAGAGGCCCAGCAATCACTTCCCTAGCTTCCCAAAGAGTTCTAAGGTACACCTGATCAGGCCCTGAGGATTCATCCAGCTTCATGCATTTCAAGACATCCAGCAATTCCTCCTCTGTAATATGGACATTTTTAATGATGTCACCATCTATTTCCCTCTATTCAATATCTTCCTTGTCCTTTTCCACAGAAAATACTGATGCAAAATACTCGTTTATTATCTCCCCCATTTGCTGCAACTCCACATAAAGGCTGCCTTGCTGATCTTTGAGGGGTCCTATTCTCTCCCTAGTCACCCTTTTGTCCTTAATGTGTTTGTAAAAACCATTTGGATTCTCCTTAATTCCATTTGCCAAAGCTCTCCTGATTTCCCTCTTAAGTATACTCCTACTTCCTTTATACTCTTCTGAAGATTCACTCGATCTATCCTGTCTATACCTGACATCTGCTTCCTTCCTTTTCTTAACCAAACCCTCAGTTTCTTCGTCATCCAACATTCCCTATACCTACCAGTCTTTCCTTTCACACTAACAGGAATATACTTTCTCTGGACTCTCATTATCTCATTTCTGAAGGCTTCCCATTTTCCAGCCGTCCCTTTACCTGCGAACATCTGTCCCCAATCAGCTTTTGAAAGTTCTTGCCTAATACAGTCAAAATTGGCCTTTCTCCAATTTAGAACTTCAACTTTGAGATCTGGTCTATGCTTTTCCATCACTACCTTTGGGCAACTGTCTGTGTGGAGTTTGAACATTTTGCCCGTGGGTTTCCCCAGGTGCTCCAGTTTCCTTCCACTGTTCAAAGATGTTCAGGTTAGCTGAATTGGCTATGCTAACTTACCCCACAGAGTTTAGGGATGTGCAGACCAGGTGGGTTAGCCATGGTGAATGCAGGGTTACGGGGATAAGGTGGAGTTCTGGCTCTGGGTCTGGGTTGGATGTTCTTCATCGGTTTGGTGCAGACTTGATGAGTCGAATAGCCTCCTTCTACACTGTAGGGACTCTGTGATTCAAAAGGGGCAATTAAGGATGGCAATAAATGCTGATCCAGCCAGCGGTCTTCTTGTACCATGAGTGAATAATAAAAAAAGTTATTTCCTGCAAAGAAAGCCCCCAGTTCCAGTTGAGGTCATATGTAAAGAGATTTCTCCATTATCTATATGACCCACACATTTTGAAATGTTGCTAAGCACAATAACTAATAAAATTCCTCATAACATGCACACTTTATCTTGATAAGCACAGAAGAAGAAAAAGTAAAAGGAAATAGAAGCACCTAAACAATCTGTGTGTGTAATAAAAATAACAAATGCTGGAAATAACACAATAAGTCAGACAACATCTATGGAAAGAGGAAAGATGTTAATGCTTCACAATAATTCATTTTTGTCTAAATCAGCATTTGGCACACAGGAGTTACTGAGGCTAATCATATCATGGAACCAAATTATCGATGGATAACTTAGCATATTTCAGCATTTAATATTTTGACTCCTTGCTGTTTCTAAGTTCACAGCTAATGAAAGCTATTCTAACAAATATTGGTGTTTTTCTTAATGAACCTTCAGCCTCTTTCAGGTGAGATGTTAAACAAAGGATTCAGCCAGCACAAAACACTTAAAAGTTCTATAGCTCACTCAACATCACTACAACACATTATTCCATCATTAGCTTCCTGCTGTTTGTGGGATCTTACTTTTTGCAAATCTGACCATATTACAAATAATTGCAAATATGCAAAGAATGGAGGGATATGGACCAAGGGCAGGCAGTAGGGATTAATTTAATTTGGTGTCATGTTTGGCACAACATTGTGGACTGAAGGGTTGTACTGTGCTGTACTGTGTTATGTTCTGTGTTCTATGTAAAGCTTCCTTTTTATGAAGGATTTCAAAGGTTTCTTGATAAAAGCACAATCTTTTACCACTGAATAATCTCTGTATCCTAGTATGGTTTGTCATATGCCACCTCCGGTTATAACATAAATTTGACACATTTCTTTCAGAAAGTAACATCTTGGTTTATAGTTAAAAATCACACAACACTGGGTTATAGTCCTCCTGATGAAGGAGCGCCATTCTGAAAGCTAGTGCTTCCAAATAAACCTGATGGACTATAACTTGGTGTTATGTGATTTTTAACTTTGTCCACCCCAGTCCAACACCAGCACATCCAAGCCTTGATTTACAGTTTAAGAGTAATTTGAGATGTTAGAACAACAATTACCCTTCAAAAGGTAGCTGTAAAGGTGCTTGTGGCTGTCCTTAGGAAGTGAAAAGGTCAATGGAAATTTTATTGGATTTCTTTCCTGCTTAATGTATGACTCTTTCCTTTTACACAACACCAGGTTGTGGTCCAATAGATTTATTTGAAAGTGCAAGGCTTGTACTTTCAAATAAACCTGCTGGACTGTAACCTGGTGTTTTGTGGTTTTTAACTTTGTCCACTCCAGCCCAACACTCGCCCCTCCACATCCTTCTTTTTAGTGACTGCTCTAATAAACTTAAAATCAATAAGTATTTATTTGCATTTATTAACTAAAATATTGTACTAAAAGTTGCATTTCTGTGAGCAGAATATTGGCCCAGTGGTTAGCACTGCTGCCTCACAGCGCCTGTAGACCCGGGTTCAATTCCCGACTCAGGCGACTGACTGTGTGGAGTTTGCACGTTCTCCCCGTGTCTGCGTGGGTTTCCTCCGGGTGCTCCGGTTTCCTCCCACAGTCCAAAGATGTGCGGGTCAGGTGAATTGGCCATGCTAAATTGCCCGTAGTGTTAGGTTTAAGGGGTAAATGTAGGGGTATGGGTGGGTTGCGCTTCGGCGGGTCGGTGTGGACTTGTTGGGCCGAAGGGCCTGTTTCCACACTGTAAGTAATCTAATCTAATCTAATTATCCATACGACATTCTTTCCACAAGAAATCATGATCTTGATGTAGGAAATGGATGCTCACTTATTGATCCACTTTAGAACTATGACAGCTCCAAGCCGGACATTTTCAGAATGCACTGACATTTACCGTAATCAAAGTGAGCTCATGTTTCCTCTCCATTTGCTCTCATCCCAAACTCTTCTTAAATTTTGATGTTTATTCAAATGGTACCAATAATTCAGTTTATCGGCACCTTTAAACAGTAACTTGTTCCAGATTGTCAATTCCAATCAAAAACATGTAGCATTATCAGGGAAATGTCAATGCAAATTGAAATCAGACAGAAATTCAAAGAGGAATGATGTCTGAGGATGCACTGCAAGTTTCAGATAGCAAAAATATTCTGATAAAGAAACATTATCTTTTACTACCAAATGGTTTCTTTTAGTCTAACTGTTTGCCTTGCTGAATATAAAGCAAATTAAGTACATTTCCACAAGAAATATGTAATTTGAGATGCAAATGTCCTTTCTGCATCAGCTAACATGCAGATGCACCAAGCAAGTAAGGAAAATGGTATGTTGGCCTTTAAGACCAAAGGGTTTCAGTACAGAAAAAGGATTCCATACAATCTTGGTGAGACTAAATCTAATGTTGGACTGGGGTGGATAAAGTCAGAAACCATGAGACACCAGATTATAGCACAAAAGGTTTACTTGAAATAACAAGCTTTTGGAGTGCTGCCCCTTCATCAGGTGAAGTAAGAGAGAAGCACACAGGCACAGATTTTATGGCAGAGACATCAAGGGCAGAGAGGTCAAAAGATCGTACAAATGGTGTGAGTGTAGTGTCAAATAATAAGTCTCTGCTGGTGTTAGACAGTGTAAGTAAAGTGTAAACAGCTGAATAACAAGTAAAGGGATGACCTATAATCTAATTAAAGAGTCATAGAGATGTACAGCATGAAAACAGACCCTTCGATCCAACCCGTCCATGCCGACCAGATATCCCAACCCAATCTAGTCCCATATGCCGGCACCCAGCCCATGTCCCTCCAAACCCTTCCTATTCATATACCCATCCAAATCCCTTTAAAATGTTGCAATTGTACCAGCCTCCACCACATCCTCTGGCAGCTCATTCCATACACGTACCACCCTCTGTGTGAAAACGTTGCCCCTTAGGCCTCTTTTATATCTTTCCCCTCTCACCCTAAACCTATGCCCTCTAGTTCTGGACTCCCCCACCCCAGGGAAAAGACTTTGTCTATTTATCCTATCCATGCCCCTCATAATTTTATAAACCTTTATAAGGTCTCTCCTCAGCCTCCGATACTCCAGGGAAAACAGTCCCAGCCAATTCACCCTCTCCCTATAGCTCAAATCCTCCAACCCTGGCAACATCCTTGTAAATCTTTTCTGAACCCTTTCAAGTTTCACAACATCTGATAAAGAAAAACCAGAGGAAGGGTCCCTGGGCCTGAAAAGTTAACTCTGTTTTTTCTTCAGATGGAACCTGTTGTCCTCCTCTAGCTGCTTTTGTTTTTATTCCATTTTATTGAAGGGGCAGCACTCCGAAGACTAAATTGGATTAGTTTGTTCTGTGTTCCCTTTCTCAAGGAAGGATATCTTTGCCATCGAGGGAGTGCAGCAAAGGTCCATTCCAATAAATCCTGGGTTGATGGGTTTGTTAATAAGCCAATTGACCTGAATTTGATGCTATCCACACCATAACAGGATTGGCATGAGCAGATGCTGTGAAGAGAAGTAACGGCTATGCTGGTTACTGGGGGCTGAGCCTGTGGAGTCTGAAGTTATTTATAAATGACTTTGTTAAGAAAGTGAGAAGGAAGTAGGGGAGGGGAGAGGACATCCTTCAGGGGTGTCTTCTGTGCATTGGGAGCACCACTCCACTCAGGTGTTGACCCTCCATTGTTATTTCACACCAAAGCCCACTTCCAAACCTCCCTCAGTTTTTTATTCACTCATGGAGCATGGGCATCGCTGGTTGGGTGAGAATCTATTGTCCATCCCTAGTTGCCCTTGAGACAGTGGTGATGAGTTGTCTTCTCAAACCGCTGTAGTCCAACTCTGTGGATTCACCCACAATGCCATTAGGGAGGAAACTCCCCCAGGATTTTAATCAAATTTTTCAGTCCTCAATTCCTCCCCAGCCACAACCTGAACTGGGTCTGAGTGGCATTCTTCACAATTAGGGTCCGGGATGCACTACCTGGAAGAGTGGTGGAGACAGGTTTGATCCAGGTAATCAAGGGCATTGGATGATAACTTGATCAGAAGCAATATACAAGGTTACGGGGAGTAGGAAGCAGAATGGCAAATCTCAATTCGAGATCCAGTACAGACACGATGGGCCAAATGGACCTCTACTACATCACAATAATTCTATAATTAAATTGGCCAGTCTTGAGGACAGGACTGAGGAGCAGATGTCTGGCCCTCACCTCCTCAAGGGGTGTGGTAGTGACATTCTTAGGGGTAGGGGTGTAAAGAGGGAAAAGAGACCCTCCCTTCAAGCAGCTCCCACCCACAGGATATCCCTCCAACTTCTTTCAACAATTAGTGAACTCTCATTGAGGGAACCATGAATTGATTCCAAATACTGTAAGGCTTCCTCTTTTACTGATCAATTATCTATGAGAGAGTTGAAGATCAATCTCTTTAGAGAATATTGCTAAAATAATTTGCAGATGCACTCTGAAAGCTATACAAGATGATTGTCTGGTCCCAAAGTTATCATAAAATACACTTGATTTTTAATGTTCAGTTGATTCCAAATTAATTGATTGAATGAAGGATTAAATTATTTGAATGGATCAAGGTGACAGTTGTCAGACTGCATTAAGAACAGGATTGTTTATGTTGTCAGCATAATAATTTTTTTTATTCATTTCCAGGATAATGACATTTGTGGCTAGGTCAGCATTTATTTCCCGTCCCTAATTGCCCAGAGGAGTGTAATTAAGAGGCAACACATTGCTGTGGGTCTGGAGTCACATGTAGGCCAGACCAAGTAAGGATGGCAGTTTCATTCCCTAAAGGACATTAGTGAACCAGATGGTTTTTTTCCCAACAATTGACAATGGATTGATGGTCACCATTAGACTCTTAATTCCAGATTTTTATTGAATTCAAATTCCACCATCTACCGTGGTGGGATTTGAACCGCAGTCCTCGGAACATTACCTGGCTCTCTGATTGACAGTCCAGCAACAATACGTCTAGGCTTTTGCTTTCCTACTTAAAATTTGAAGTTGATATTTTAACTATCGATTTTCAAACTTCCTCATCTCATAGATTCCTACAGCAACAGAGACAGCCCCTTTGACCCAAACTAGTCCACGCCGACCAAAATATCCATTACCCATTTCCCTGCACTTGGCTCATATCCTTCTAATCTTTTCCCATCCATGTATTTGTCCAACTGCCTTTTAAGTGGTCTTCATGTAACCACAGCAACCACTTCCACTGGCAGCTCATTCCATATGCATACCACCTTCTGTGTAAAAAAATTGCCCCTCAGGTTCTCTTTTATTCTTTCCCCTCTCACCTTAAACTGATGTCCTCAATTCTCCAATAGCACTTGCCTCCCTGCTATTGAAGATTCCACCCCCTGCCAATCCAATTTAATCTAGGTAATAAGTGGATTAAAATGGTTTAAAAGAAACCACTGATTTAAGCTAGCCATGCAATCACCTCACCATCTTTTCTTTCATTCATGTGCACCCACGATGTGGGTGTCTTGGTTTCTTAAGGTGGGTGATGTCATTTCCAGTGAAGCACTGGTGGTATGTCCCGCCTGTCTATTTATAGGTCTTGGTAATTTATAGGCTTTCCAGCTCAGTGAGCTAACTTACATACCTTTCATCAACCTGAGCTACAAACCTTCTCAAAAATCGCTGGCCTGAAACACTTCATGAACTATCACCTTCTATTTTTAACTTACACCTTCATACAACTTTTCATAATGGACATGGAACTACACCAACTAATAACCAATGGAGCAACATAACCTGATTGCACAAGAATAAGTTGTATTGCTAGTAACTGCATGGGTGGATCAGTTGTTAGCACTGCTGTCTCACAGCACCAGGGATCCAGATTCAACTCTACCCACAGGGTGACTGTGTGGAGTTTGCACATTCTCCCCATGTCTGCTCTGGTTTCCTCCCACATCCCAAAGATATAGAGGTTAGATGATTGGCTATGCAATGTTGCCCATAGTGCCCAGGAATGTGCAGGCTAGGTGGGTTAGCCATGGGAAATGCAGGGTTATGGGATGGGTCTGAGTGGGACCCTTTTCGGAGGGTGGTGTGGACTCGATGGGCCGAATGGCCTGTTTCCACACTGTAGAGATTCTATGATAGAGCAGAGGAGATGGATTGGTGACTGGAAGAAGTTGGACAAAGCTTTTCCTCTCAGACTCTCAAGAAGGAAAAGAATCAGTGACAACACAAACGAGTGAGAAATACCTGGACGAGGAGAATCGAAGGAGATCTGAAATGTTCGCTACTGCTGAGGATACACAACTTCACTTAAACTATTTGGCTTCAGGTTAAAACCTTCACACCTCAATGACACCTAAGGACTTTAAACTCTTGTACTGGACGCTATTCCTATTTATCTTTGTACCTGGGTCCCCTTGACTTTGCATCTCTTATTTTCCCAAGATTAGCAAATAATAAAATTGCTTTTTCCTTCATTGATGAAAACCTTCCAATCAGTTCCTTTCTGACATAGTAAACACGGGTAACTACATTTCTATTACAGAGAAGTATAGTCTTGTGCTAAGAAGAACATTAAATATTTGCTGAGAAGTTTGAAAAGAGGGGAGTTGATTCACTCCTTCTCAACTGATTGTAAACAACATGATTTCAGCAAAATTGGTCAGTGGATTCAGGTGAAATGTAGTTTAATTGGAAGAAAGTGATTTCCCTTAATCAAGGAACCCAAAATGGTTTGAGATTATTAAATTGCAAAAGTTACTTAATTCTTAAAATTGTGGGTCAATTTTGGCTCTGCTCTTTTCTAACTGCATGTGTCGTTTTGTTCCTACTTTACTCCTCACTTCTGCCTCACAGCACCAGGGACATGGGTTTGATTCCAGCCATAAATTGTCCATAGTGTTCAGGGATGTGGTTAGGTGCATTAATCAGGGGTAAAGTTAGAGTAATAGGGTTGGGGAATGGGTCTGGCTGGGGTACTCTTCAGAGGGTCGGTGTGGATCTGTTGAGCTGAAGAGCTTGTTTCCACACTGTAGGGATTCTATGAGGAGGATAAAGACTGTCCCTCCCTCTGCATCTTACAGTAACCAGCATTATCGAAGGTCATCTTCTGAAATTTTGCTGATTTACTTAGTGCAGCAAAGATTCAATGCCATGTATTACTGTCCCTTCTCACAATGGTTGTTTGTTACGGACTGAAAGTTTGACAGTGTTCCAATCTAATTTCTCCCTTGTGTCTAATTTGTAGTAAACACGAAGCTGTCTGCTTTCAGCCATCTAACACCACAAATTTGAACAATGCTTTGATCAATAGAAAGACATTTCTACAAAATTAAGCCATTTATCTTACGCATGACTATCAAATTGAGCACATAGAATAATTTAATATCCCATTTTGGAGACTCAGCATTTGTCTTTCTTACAAAATGTGGCTAGAATATTTTAGGGTTCCTGCCACACTTTTCATAAGGTAATGTGTAGCGGGAATAACTGAGGAATTTCCAGGATATGTTGAAGATATTTCCTTTTATGATGTTTGCCCTCATGAAATTACTCACATCCATGGTGGTCAACCCAGCAATTCGGCTTTCTTCCCTGTAACCACTTGATTGCTTTACTGTAATGACATAAACAAGATCAGGGGACAATTGCAAATTCAAACCTTAAATTGCTATTCCAAAGCAAGACATGTTAACACAAAGCATTGCATATCATAACAATTTTATTAAACATTGTTGTTCATTAGCCTTTCCAAAGAAAAATCTTAATTTTATTGTACTTATTACATACCAAATATCAGATACAGATTGTTCTGAAATGTGTTTGCTATTGGCATAGCATTTCCATTTAAACCTTTGAGAAACCATACAGCAGAAATACGCCCTACAAGCAAGTTATATCAGTGAACAGTTGTCCAAATTATCATTCCTTTAGCATTCTCAGAATGTGAATTAAAAGCAATTTAAACTTTTTGCATGCATGTTCTGTGAGGTATTTAGTATTTGCAAAGGCAGTACTCCAGTTGTCAAAGAATTCAGTCTTTTCAGAATTTCTTTTTAAAGATTGATACATTGTCCTAATCAAAGTAGTCTACTACAACTGTTTTTTACACTGTTATAAGTCCACAAAACCTCTTGTTTCCTTCTATTTTATACCTTCTAAATTTCATATGTTTGTTACTTTGCTTTGTTACATTGTATTATTAATATTCATTATTGAGTCTGACTTCATTTTCCCTGCCAATATAGAAATCAATGCTTTTTAGCAGATGATTTTGATGTTTGAAATGGAAGATATTAAGTATTCCAATCCGAGGTTGTCACTTGTTATAAAAATTATGTAAAAAGTTATTGTTTTGCAGCTCCAAGATGAAAGAACTTTATAAAATGGATGAGTGTAATCCTGTCAACCAAATCCCATTCTGGTTCACAAATGTCCTTGAGGGTGAGAAATGCTATCCTTACCTGACCGGGCCTACATGTGACTCCAGACCAACAACAATGTGATTGACTTTTAATTAGGGATGGGCGCATCCCATGAATGCATAAAGAATCTCTAATGTAGCGTGGCATTTAACATATGCCATGTCAGTAACTATGACTACTCCTGCTGCAGAAGTCATTTTTGCAAACCAAAGGTACTTTTTTGCAATGGTGTAGCTGTAAGATATATAGATCTTAGTGTTCAATCAACAGGAGCAATTTTGATCATCTAAGTTCCATGGATTATTGGCAACAGGAACATTGGATGCTTGGTCAGTTCTGTGACTTTAGACAATTTTTGTGCCAGGATTGTTGCCAAGCTGGCACCTGAAGGGAGGCAGCTCATATTATGACATGTATTAAAACTTCTGTAAGGATGGTGTTACAATGAATTAAAAATTAAACTTTTTCTCGTTTAATCTATTTTCACCCTTACTTTGAAACAAAATTAGCAGTTAGGAGAACTACATGCAGAAGAAAAAAAACTATAACGTTTTAAAACCTTTCCCATTCATAGAACAAATCTGGAATTTTAATAGTCACTGTTGGGAAACTGCCTCATGCAATTTGCAAAAGTTACAAAACTGAAGATTGCAACATCACGAACAACAAAGGTTTACTGCTGTAAGAAACTAACTCAAAGGCAGAAACAGAACTAACTGTCTACAACTCTGTCACTCTTATATATACTGCCATTTTCTTTAAAGGTAATAATCTAAGCCTTGATCAAATGAGTTTACAAATTATGGGCTATTTACTCACTTCAGTTAAATTATATCATAAGCCTCTATGCCTCAAGTTTACTTGCAGGTAAATGGGCTTAATGTAGTTTGGTGTTTGTTGGTCAGCATACTCATGATGGGATGAAGTGTCTGTTTCTATGCTGTATGACTCAATAACTCTAATAAGTAGAAGTTAATCAGTGATGACAACATCACAATTGAAATATTAAACAGCTACATGTAAAATGCCAAATGTTCAGTTAAAAGAAAAACATTAAATGTCTGGTTTTGCACAAGATTGCTAATAGTCTCAATGCAATATATGCAATAGACAATTTATACACAAATAATTGGAGTTTATATCACAAACAACGAGACCAAGTGCACTGTTGTTGACACTGAATACTGTAAGGATAGCTTTAATAAGTTGGTAAAAGTCCCTATATAGTTACAATAACAAATTACAATCTATTTGATGCAGAATAGCACCACAGGATAGTATAAGGAGGTTTTATTAAGTGATTTTTACAGGTTGATATAATATACAGTTGCAGAGTTTGGCATGGACCAGCTGTCAATTTCAACAACAGTTTCTGCTGATACAGGTTGGCTCCCTTAGCTCGGGTCTGTACATTAGGGAACGCTTACATTCAGGACTGTCAGCACCACAGCTTTTTAAAGCAATTATTTTGTAAAACTAATAATTAAACTGAAAATAAAAACAAAACACAAATTTTCTTCACAACTGGATTGCCTCAGTTGCTGCACAGGTAAATGCAGTAACTGTGCAACGCTGAGTCACACAAAGAATGAAGTTTGGGTAAACTTGGCTAAATGCAGATAACTAATCTCAGTCATGGGTCCATTGAAGGAGGTCTTGATAATTTGCCAAAAGTGTGATATAATGTAAAGAATCAGAGAGAATTGTCAGTGTTAATCATCATAAGGGTCCAGAAAAGATTTACCAGAATGTTGTCAGGTATCAAAGGCTTGTTTATATAAAAACAAGTTGGATAGGCTGTGACTATTTTCACTGGAGCGCAGGAGGTTGAGAGGTGACCTTACTGAGGTTTATAAAATCATGAGGCATACAGATAGGTGTATGGTAGGTGTCTTTTCTTTTGGATGGAGGATTTCGAGCCTGGGGACCATATTTTGAAGGTAAAAGGAGAAAGATTTAAAAAGATATGAGGGGCAAATTCTTTACACAGAGGGTGGTTCGTGTAATGGAATGAACTTCTTGAGGAAGTGGCAGTTGTGGGCAGAGTTACAACGTTTAGAACATAAAATAGTACAGCACAGTACAGACACTTCGGCCCTCAAAGTTGTGTCAACCCTTTATCCTACTCTAAGATCAGACTAACCTATATACCCTTCATTGTACTGTCTTCTATGTGCCTACAGAGCCCAGTTTAAAAGACACTTAGATAACTACGTGAGTAGGAAAGGTTAGGAGGATTATGGGCTGGGAGCAGGCAGGTGAGACTAGATTAGTTTGGGATTATGTTCAGCATGGTTGGTCTGTTTCTGTAGTGTATGACTCTATGATTATCCATCAATTCTCAATGCGAGCTCTGAATATGAAAGATGGGTGACAACAGTCAAACTTGAATGCAATCAAACAAAGCATTCACATTCATTGTGAAGGCTCTTACATCTGTAATATTTCTTAGGTGGAGGAGTGGACAGCCACAGATAACCACCGAATAGTCCTCCAGCATGTTTTCTCTTCAGGAAGGGGAGGAAAACCTAAAGAAATGCTCACAAAACAAACCAAGCATCAATCACTTGATGACTCAAAATCCAATTAAGCAATTGTTTGTCCAATTGTTTGAACTTTGACTGTGAAAATTATTGTTTAGTGTGACAAAAAAATCAGACTTTTAATCTTTAAAAATGAAAATGTAAGAAATACTATAAAATTATTAAGTTTTCAATAATTAAGTGATAAATCACAAGATTAAAGGCAAAATACCGTGGATGCTGGATCTGAAATAAACACAGAAAATGCTGGAGACACTCAGCAGATCTGGCAGCATCTGTGCAGAGAGAAACAGAGTTAACATTTTAAGTCTGGTGTGACCCTTCTTCAGAACTTCTATTTTATAACTCTGTTATCTGAAATGAAAAAAATAAATACTTTCAGCTGTTTATTACAAAAACATGCCTCTAGCATGCATGACCAACCTTGATCAGGATCCTTATATAACTTCTGGTGGTCCTGTGATGTAGTTGTTTGTGTCCCTACTTCTGAGTCAGAAGATCTGGATTCACATCGACTCAGGAACTGATGTCCAGAGAAGGTGTGTTCACAATGCAGCAATGTGTTTGAGTGCCAAATCTGAAAATCCTTTCAACAGATGCCAATGGCAGGTGAGTGGGAGAGATGTCTGGTCAGGCATGTGATACAAATAGAATTGGAGCCTCTACTATTCACTAATGCTTGATGTATGAAGAGAGATTGGATCAGCCAGGAATATTTTCACTGGAGTTTAGAAGAACTGTGGGGGAAGGGTGTCTCACAGAAACTTATAAAATTCCAACAGACTAGACAGGGTAAATGTGGGAAGGATGTTCCCAATGACCAGGGGTCACAGTCTAAGGATATGGGGTAGGCCATTTTGGACTGAGATAAGAAATTTATTCACCAAGGGAATGGTGAGCCTATGGAATTCTCTGCCACAGAGAGTGGTTGAAGTAAAAACATTGAACGTTTTCAAGAAGGAATGAGTGTAATTCTTAGAGTGAAAGGGGTCAAAGTGTATGGGAATAAAGTGGGAACAGGGTGCTGAGTTGGATGATCAGTGGAGCAAGCCCAAATAGCCTACTCCTATGTCTCAATAGCCCATAGCACTGGACTATAACATGCATGTGGGCAGAGGTGGGTACTACAGATGCTGGAGATTAGAGTCAAGATTAGAGTGGTGCTGGAAAAGCACAGCAAGTCAGGCAGCATCCAAGGAAAAGGAAAATCGATGTTTCGGGCAAACACCCTTCATCAGAAATTCCTGATGAAGGGCTTTTACCTGAAACATCGATTTTCCTGATCCTCAGATGCTACCTGACCTGCTGTGCTTTTCCAGCACCACTCTAATCTTGACTATAGCATGCATGCGAAGATAAATTCTGCCACAATATCATAAACTCTTTGAAGGGGTGAGGTAGTCTTTTTGGTGACTGGTACATATCAAATTGGTGCGAACAGCATGAGACACATCCTTATTTTGATGGACTGGATTCAAGACTTGCCTTCTTGCCCTAATTGTGATGGAAGTTGTGGCTGTTGTCAGAACTACCTCCCAGAGAACTGAAGAAAATAAAATTTACCATCAGCCAAATACATTGCACACTCTGCCCATTGATGGTTATGTTCATCCTTTCACAACACGTAGGTGTCACTGGTAAGACAGGCAATGATATTTTCCTCTTTTTTACTTGAGAAGGTAATGGTGAGCTATCTTCTTGAACTGCTGCAGTTCACTTGTGAGTGCATCCGCTGTGCTGATATGGGAGAATTTCAGGTTTTTACTGAGCAATGATGAAAGAATGGAAATATGATGGAATACATGCAATGGCTAGACATTGTCCTGCTAGAGATATCTCCTCAATGAATAGTATGTTTCAATTATCTGAATGTTTTCCAGGTCTTGCTGTGTGTGGACGTTAGCTGCTCTGTTGTTTGAGGAGATGTGAATGGAATGTAATAACTGTGCAATCATCAGCCAAAATAAACACACAGAACAAACTTTAGCTATCGATTAACTCTGGATTTGTACCTAGAAATAACAAGACTAGAGGGAATAATTTAGGAATAGGAATAGGAATTTTCACTGGAGTTTAGAAGAACTGTGGGGGAAGGGTGTCTCACAGAAACCTGACAATCACCTGATGAAGGAGCGTCGCTCCGAAAGCTAGTGTGCTTCCAATTAAACCTGTTGGACTATAACCTGGTGTTGTGTGATTTTTAACTTAACACAGAAACCTGGTTGCGTCAAGCAGATTCTGGTGTTTTAGATTATTATACACTTGCTATCTTCTGTACGGAACCCCTTGAATCTAAAATCAAATACTTAATGCCTGATGCCCCAAATCTTTTCTTTCTGTTTTTAATAAACTAACATTATCCATTATGCAATGTTTGTTTAAAAGTGCAATGTTTCACTTCTGCTCAGATGTACCTTTCTGGGCAATACAATCACACCCCAATAATAGTTCTACACAACAACAAGATGGAACTGAACAGCTGCATAGTGCAAAACTTTACACGGGGATTAGTTTTAGGTCAAACAAGCTTTCAAAGAAACGAAACATTCAAAGACGTCCTCAAATAATTTACTTTGTTACAAACTGTCGCATACATGCCAGATGTATGTCAAATTCCATCCAAGTTAAATAAACTGCATTGGTAGAAATATGTGGATTATGATATAAAGTCAGAGTCATAGAGATGTGCAGCATGGAAACAGACCCTTCGGTCCAACCCATCCATGCCGACCAGATATCCCAACCCAATCTAATCCCACCTCCCAGCATCCGGCCCATATCCCTCCAAACCCTTCCCATTCATGTACCCATCCAGATGCCTTTTAAGTGTTGCAATTGTACCAGCCTTCACTACTTCCTCTGGCAGCTCATTCCATACACCTACCAACCTCTGCGTGAAACAATTGCCCCTTACGTCTCTTTAATATCTTGCCTCTCTCACCCTAAACCAATGCCCTCTAGCTCTGGACTCCCCAGAAAAGAGACTTTGTCTATTTATCCTATCCATGCCCCTCATGATTTTATAAACCTCTATAACGTCACCCCTCGGCCTCCGATGCTCCAGGGAAAACAGTTCTAGCCCATTCAACCTCTCCTTATAGCTCAAACCCTCCAACCCTGGCAACATCCTTGTATATCTTTTCTGAACCCTTTCAAGTTTCACAACATCTCTCTGATAGGAAGGAGACCAGAATTGCACATAAAGTGTTGCAAATTTTGAGGAATTTATTGTTAAACAATTCTACAACTGATAGTTTGCAACATTTCTTTTAATATTGTTACAAAATTAGGTGCAATAAATACATGTTTGAACAGGTAATCTATTATTACATTATTTTTATTTTCCTTTATATCAGCAAAATAAATCCCAGTATCACAGTTCATCAATTCACATTGCACAAAATCACTGCATACAATCAATGTAAACTGACATCTATTGCTTTCCCCCATAAAACCTTTGCCAGCAAAAATGAAAAGAGGCATGAACTCAAGTTTGTATACATGCACAACAAACAGCATACTCCAAAGCAGTATTAAATGGGCTGGGGGCCACTTGCGGCCTGCCACCTGTGCCCCTCAGCTGATGTGCTGTTCAGTTGGCTCCCACTGACGGTCTCTTTTGCTCCACCCTAAAATTAAAAGCTGCCACGTCTCAATGTCTTACAAAAGGTAAACGGGAATTTCGGTGCAAAAAGTGGGGGAGAGTCCTCTTAAAAATAGATCATTGGTCCCATGGAGTTTCCCCGTCTTCGGGGAACGCTAGCTCACCTCCATTTTACAACTTCCTATTGTGATATAATTGAAATTAGCAGCTCCTTGTGTGGGCTACTTCAGGCACAGGTCTACATTCTATTAATCTATTTCCTCAACAGTGAACCCTAGACATAAGTTACTGATTGACCTTCCGTAAAATCCCCAAGTGTATGACAGGTCAGATAACAATGTAAACCATTGTGTTGTTTAGCACTTTCCAGACAGTGTTATTCCATATTCTGAACGTAGGTCTTCTTACACTGCTTTCATCCTTGGTATTGTACATAAGAAGCTGAAATTACACTGCCCACTCATATCACTAAGGAACAAGAGGTGGTAGAGATCCATCTAAACAGAAAGCAACATGCAGTACTTGCTTATCTCTGATCACATTAATTTGAATTGATGAAAAGCAAATAGTGTTTAACTGTTGCAATCAATAAAAATAAGATTTGTGAGCAGCAGTCATTCATTTATTTTTAAATAAATCATTAACTGTTAAATAAATCAAATCATTTCCCTCTTTTAATAAAAGAAAATTACTGCAGATGCTGGAGATCTGTAACAAAAAAAACAGCAATAGAGACTGCTGGAGAAACTCAGCAGGTTTGGCAGCATCTGTAGAGAGAAAAACGCAGCTAATGTTTCAAGTCTGATATTTTCAGAAGAAATCATACCAGACTTGAAACGTTAACTTCATTTCTCTCTCATGGATGCTGCCAGACCTATTGAGTTCCTCCAGCATTCTCTGCATTTGTTTTTCCTGCCCTCCTGATTCAGTTTGGACAAATAGATTGATTCAGGGCAACACTATTCACTGCATCGGTGTGGAGGTGTGATGCACAGAAATGCAGTCACAATAGCTCTCTCAGTAACAGGAGTCAGCTAGCTGTGCATTTTGCTTCTTTTGCAATTCCTTCTTCTACTATCACACACCCTATCACAGAAAGGTCAATTATTACAGGGGCCAAGTTTAACAAGCTGGTTCCTTTCTGTGCTGTAACAGTTCTATGGTTCTACATGAAAGGTTGTTCATCTGTCCAAAGTGTCAGCTCCTGTTGCAATATTTGGAGCTTTCACTTGCAGTAAAAGCAGCTAAGGAGAGAGAGAGACATCAGCTGTTTCACTACTGTGACTGTCTGATAGCTGCTAAACACAATTCCAACTTTAAGCTGAGGGGTGAGGCGATTTTCATAACATAGAGCTTCTGTTCTGAAGCCAAAGCATTATGAAGTCATTTATACCTTGAGGACATGTCATCAACAGTAGGTGTACAGTTCTCCTGCCAATGGAGTTCCAATGACTTCAGGTGGACCAACATTTGTTTTTATATATATTTGGCACCTCTTAGTCCAACCATCTGAATGCACGGAGTTGATTCAATTTGCTGTCACAATTATGTTATAAAGCAAGCACATAGAAAGATCAGCTCCACATTGATTCCCAGGCTCTGAAATGTATACCCTGTCACTCCAAATTGACTACTTGGTTTCAAAAATTTACTTGAAGTTATTTTTCCACTGCTAAAATCCCTAGCTATTACCAGCGTTAACCCATCCCCATTTGCATATGCACAAACCATGAGACTACATTAAAAAAGCCTCAGTTTGGAGATGTGTTAACTAAACAGGTAAACTCCTGAGAACAGCATGCTGAAGCTGAAGTCATACCTCTATTTTAACAGTCTCTCCAAGGACCTCAACTTCACAATAAAAGGGACCTCTTAGAAATTTGCTTTGAGATGTACTTCCAGCATTGTCTCCAGTACAAAAGCATCACCCATTCCATAGTAAGTGTATCCTGTTTTAATCATCTGCTGCTGGCCTTGAATGGGAATAGCTGAGACTGACTTGAAAAGGCATTTTAAAAATAAAATGAGAGAAACAACTTCCAGAGTTCATGCACTGGAGGACTGTATACTGTAGCGCTGGTATCAGTGAGATAATTACAAGACTCTTTCAAGGAAATGTTTTTACACTGTTTTCGTTTAGTCTTAAATTAAAGCAGAAAGTTAGTCTACCCAGGTATGCTGCTGCTTAATGTATTTCCTCTCCTCATAAATACTGTACATTGCGACATTTTGTCAGTAGCCTCACAGAGACTCCAGATAATATACAATAATTCATTAAACATGGTGTCTTGCAACAAATAATGTGCTATGTCAGTTTTGATCTTGGCAAGGTTTCAGTTAGTTTTCCTTCATTAAATGTCTTTTTTTGTAGTTTCTTGTACTTGTCTGCACTCACTTTCAGCTATAACATTACATTAATAATGAAAATATGGGTCAAAAAAGTTTATTGAGCACAGACTATGCTTGTTTGTTCCACACAATCTTTAGGAAGGGAACATGAACTGGCTTATCTGGAATGAACATTCAAGCATGAACATAGATTGAAAGGTTCAGCTGAGCTGTACTTTTGCAGTAAAGCACTGTATTCACAATACTACTGCCACATGCCATCAATATAATAGAATACTTCTTTAAATGATAAATTATCAATTTACTCATTCGACCAGACAACAAAAAAGAACTCTATATATATATTCAAAGAGCAATGTACATAACAATTTTAAATCCAAATGATCAAGTATTTCCAATGGCCAACTCAACGCATTGCATCTTTGTCAACATCTGATGAGGAAAAAACCCCTTAAAATTACTAAGTGACTCGTGTGTCATCAGCTTTTCAGTGTTATTAGTTATGCGTGTGAGTGAGTTGGTGACAGGTTGTTTATAAATGTCTATGTGAATGAAATAGATGAAGGCTGTGCCTATATTTTCATGCATGTTGATGTAAATGTGTGAGAGTGGGTATGTCTGTGTTTGGGTGTGTCGGTGTGAATGTGTGAGTATCTGTTAGTGGCAGCTTTTGTGTGAGAACTTGATGTGTGCAACTGCATGACTGACATGTAAGTGTGAGAATGTCACTGTGTGAAGGTGCCCGTGTGACAGTGAGGTATGTGGGTGCAGCCTCAAGTGTACCCATGCACTCCACACAGTATAAAAATCCTCTCAAGCACTCTTTTTATTTTCCCAGACCTGAATCCAAGGATATTCAGAAAGTAAACAGGTTGGGATCTGCTCCAGGGCTTCTCTTGAATGTGGATTTTGATGTAATGAATTTCTGAAGCACTTTCGTATTTTTGTTCAAAGCCGGATTTTGGTAACAAATGATTTGCTGAAATCCTTGACTTCCTCTGGAGTTTGGACTTTCTCATACCCCAGCCAATCCATGGCATGTTGGCAGTATTCCTCCACTTGTTTGATTTGGGAGTAGGTCATCTGGGTCCGCCATGCATTGGCAGCCTGGGTGGCGTTTCGGGAAGAAACACTGAAGGGCTTTTTGGAGGAGTAACTGGAGCCCATGGTCATGTTGAGCATGAATCTCTCAATGTCCTCACTGACTGACAGGTTGACAAAGTGATACATGTCCTTGAGGTACCTGATGGGGTCTTCCACCAGGTCTTCATAACGCACTATCCGGTAATTGTCCTTCAGCCAGTCCGGCAGTTCCCTCACCATCTGCGCAGTCCTGACCATGCTGGTGCAGATCACCTCCAGGGCATTGAGAGCATGGTAGTCCACTGCATCCCGCCTGGTCCTCTGGTACCCATCGTACACCTTCAACCGACGCCCCTTGGGATCCTTACTGCGCATCACCTGCAGGCTCTCCCGGATCAGACCATTCCTCGATTTGATCCGGGAGCTAGCCACGGCCCTGGGATCCCTGACCAAGTGGATCACCTTGAGGTTGACGAAGGGGTCCTTCATCAGAGGGGCCAAAATGTTCAGGTCGAAAATGCGGACGCCCTTGATGACAATGGTGCTGTATTTGTGGCACTCAGCTTCCAGGGAGTCTAGGTGCTGAGGTGGGCACTCGTTCTTGCACACGTGTTCGTCGATCAGGCCCACCTTGTCCTTCCTGTACGCCTTGCAGAGCGGGTAGGAGCAGACCACCTTGTTGCGGGGCGCCCCGAAGATGCCCATGCTGGTGATGTTGTTGCCCCCGTTGTAGAGCTGGAAGATGGAGAGGTCACAGTGGTACAGGAAGCCCAGCATGTCGCGGGCTGCCCCCTGCAGAGTGAGGGCATCTCCCGGGTACAGCTTCTGCCAGATGTGCCACATGGGCTCGTAGAGGAAGAAGACATCGGGGTTCTGGTTGAAGAGCTCCCCCACAAAGGAAGAGCCCGATCGCCATGTTGTGAACACATAGACATGTTGGCGCCCACTGGAGCTGTTCTGGGGAGCAGAGGGCCGCTGGTGTTCCACCGTGTAACGGAGAGGGTACGGCACATACTTCACCTGGGTACACTCCTTCGTCCCTTTATAGTCGGTGAAGTGTAGCATGGTCAGCACCAGCAGCAGAATGTAGCCCAGCACCAGCAGAGCTGCCTTCCTCCGGAGCACTTTCATCTTCCCTCGGTTTCCGCTCACTCTGCCAAATGGAAACTAATTTCCATCAGATGCTCAGCCTGGCTCCTCGCATCTCTGCACCAACCTCCTCCTCCGGCTGCTGCTCTTATTGACAGCAGACGGTCTCACATCGTGTCCCGGCCATGGCAAAGGCGGATAGCCGCTCCGACTGTGGGGGGCAGTGAGCTCCTCAGGCCCGCTCCCACCCGGAGCTGCTCCCCCTCCGCTCCCTCTCCCTCTGTCTCCCCCCCCCCCCCCGAGCTCGCTCCTGTTCTGTATCTGACTCTGTCTCTCTCTGTCTCCAAGTCTCTCCCGCACCCCAACAGCAATGAGGGAGAGGGAGGAAATGTGAATTCTTTGCAGCTTCCGAGTGTAAGCTGCAGCTGCTGCCTGTTCCTCTCTCTCTCTCTCTGGTTTCAGATTCCAACAGAGACTGTCCCCTTGAGTTCCCAATTCCCCCTCTCAACTCGATGTCTCTCCTCCGTCACTCTCTCCCCTCCTCACTCTGATCATTTATAGCCATTCAGCGGCACACTGCCTCCCCTCTCTCTCTCCCCTCCCTCCCTCTCTCTCTCTCCTTTTTCCTCTCTCTCCTCCTCCCTCTGTCTCCCAGCCTCTTCCTTCTCGCTCCTCCCCTCTCTCCTTTTTTTCCTCCTCTCTCTCCCTTTTTCTCCTCTCTCCCTTTTTCCTCCTCCCCCTCTCCTGTCTCCTCTCTCTCTCTTTGTGAACGTTGAAGCAGCGGCTCTCACGGGGAACCGGGACAAAGCTTCCCCGTCGTAGCTCCAGTCGGTCGATGTACCAGCATCTTCTATTCGGTGCAGTCTGAACAAATATATATATATATATATATATACACACACACACCCTGCCCAAGGAGGTAGGGAGGGGGTGGTGTGACAGGGAGAATGAGGGCAGGGATGAGCTGTCTGTGCCCCCCGCCCCCTCCAGCCCCTCTATCTGTCTCTCTCTCTCACACACACTCTCTCCTGTCTCTGGTTTTTTTAAATCCCTCACTCCGATTGGACTCGGTCGGTCTGAATGCCCTTCCTCTCTGGGTGAGTGGCAGACAATCCTGTCAGTCAAAGCTGCAGCCCATTGTCGGTGTGGATTGGCAGGGGTATGGGGCTGCAGGAGGGAGTGGGGGTGAGTTTGAAAGCTCAAGTGAGTGAGCCCTGTCTGTCCCATTTAATAAAGTGCCCCCTCAGAGAATCGGAATCCCCACCCCCTGTGACACAGTGGAACGCACTGACATCGCTGCACGTTTGTTCAAGTGGAAAATATTACGCGGATAAAAGCTGCTTAAAGCTGCACTGTCCCCTCAGCTCACTGTCTCTCACTCCTTCCCCAGCCCCAGGCTCATGTGAATAAAGCGGCAAATCAACTGCGCCAGAGATGGCCAGTACAATATACCCCGCCTACCCAGGAACCCCCACACACACCAACCCCCGCCCCCCCCCCCCCCCCCCCCAATAACCTCCTCCACCCACACACAGACTATCCTAAATATTACACCCCACACACACCAACCCCCACATCATCATCCTCACACACACCAACCCTCCCACAATAACCTCCTCCACCCACACACACACCAACCCTCCCACAATAACCTCCTCAACCCACACACAGACAATCCTAAACATTACACCCCATACACACCAACCCCCACAACATCATCCTCACACACACCAAGCCTCCCACAATAAACTCCACACACCATCCTGTACACAGCACCCCACGCCCGCGAACCCCCTACACATACCCACCCATAACACCACCCCACACACATCACCCACATGCACACCACCTATACACAACTCACCCCCCCAACAAACACACCGTCATCCCCCCAACATGCTTCCATTCATACACACCACACCCCTATACACAACACACCCCCACAAACCACCATCAACCCACACACATAGCAGCACATACACACATGCCCCCCCACTCACACACAACACACACTACCATCCGAAAACACACAACCTATACACACACCACTCCCATCACCCATAAACATTACCACCACCCACACACACTACCACCACCCATAAACACTGCCACCACCCACAAAAACTACCACCACCCATAAACATTACCACCACCAACAAACACTACCACCACCCATGAACACAACCACCACCAACAAACACTACCACCACCCATAAACACTACCACCACCCATAAACACTACCATCACCCACAAACACTGCCACCACCCATAAACACAACCACCACCAACAAACACTATCACCACCCATAAACACTACCACCACCAACAAACACTACCACCACCCATAAACACTACCATCACCCACAAACACTGCCACCACCCATAAACACTACCACCACCAACAAACACTACCACCACCCATAAACACTACCACCACCCACATAAACACCACCACCACCCATAAACACTACCACCACCCACACACACTACCACCACCCATAAACACTACCACTACTAACAAACACTACCACCACCCATAATACAACCACCACCCACAAACACTACCACCAACCATAAACACTACCACCACCCACACACTACCACCACCCATAAACACTCTCACCACCCACAAACACTACCACCACCCATAAACACTATCACCACCCATAAACACTACCACCAACCATAAACACTCCCACCACCTACAAACACTACCACCACCCATAAACACTACCACCACCCACAAACACTACCACCACCCATAAACACTACCACCACCAACAAACACTACCACTACCCACACAAACACTACCACCACCCACAAACACTACCACCACCCTTAAACACTCACACCACCCATAAACACTACCACCACCCACAAACACTACCACCACCCACATAAACACTACCACCACCCATAAACACTACCACCACCCACAAACACCTCTCACCAACCATAAACACTACCACCACCCACAAACACTACCACCACCCACACAAACATTACCACCACTTACAAACACTACCACCACCCACACAAACACTACCACCACCTACAAACACTACCACCACTCACACAAACACTACCACCACACACACACACCACTACTACCATCAGCCACATATACACACACCATACCACCATCACACAAACCTTTCAGAAGAGCACATTAGGACATAAGACACTGACGCACTACAAATTGAAATCTCTTGAGAGAATGTATTGCAAATGTTTTGTATGCATTACTTTGAAGAATCCTTGTTTTTATTCGGGGCCTTGGGATATTCCAGAACACTTTAGAACCAATGCAGTAAGTTTGAAGAATAAATCCAAAGAACTGCAGATGCTGAAAGTCAGAAACAAAATCAGAAATTGCTGGAAAATCTGAGCAGCTCAGGCAGCGTCTATCGAGAGTTAATGTTTTGGCTCCAGTGACCCTTTTTTAGAACTGACTGTAGCTGTGAAAAGTTTGGTATTTATGCTGAAGATGAGTTGGGGGGAAGTGGAGAGAGAACCCAGTGAGAGGGAACAATAGTTGGATGCTGGCCAACCTTGCTCTCTCAGGCTTGCTGCAGTGCTCCAGTGAAGCCCAGAGCAAACTGGGAGAACAACATCTGATTTTCCACTTGGGGACTCTGAAGCCTTCAGTACTCAATATCGAGTTCAATAATTTTATGGCCCAAGCACCTTTCTCCATGTCCTTTCCCCAACCCCCCCACACACCAGGCCTTGTCATCACACAGGTAAAAACAATGACTGCAGATGCTTGAAACCAGATTCTGGATCAATGGTGCTGGAAGAGCACAGCAGTTCAGGCAGCATCGAGGAACTTCAGCAAAATTGATGTTTCGGGCAAAAGCCCTTCATCAGGATTGTCATCACACAGGTTGCCATCACAAACAACCCATTGTCAGCCTCTAATGATCCCCATTAGCTGCTATTCATTCTCCCAGGCTAATCTTTACCCATTCATTTATATGTCCAACTGTTTTTCTCTCTCTCTGGGCACCGTCTCCACATATTGTTTACTCCTCCCGCCCCATTTTCTGCACCAACCATTTCCAGCTATAATCAATTCTGAAGAGGGGTCAGTGGACATGAAACAATAACTCTGGTTTCTCTGTACTGCTGAGTTTTCCTAGTAATTTCTGTTTCTGATTTCCACAGTTTGCACAGAGTAAGTTCCCACAAACAGCAGATCATGTAATGTTTGAGTAATGTTGATTGATGAATAAACATTGACCAAACCGCAAGGGAGAACTCTTGTGCTTTTCAGAATGGTGCCATGGGATACAATACATTTCCCCTGAGAGAACAGGGAGAAACTCAACCTTAATATCTCATCTGAAAGAGTGTGCTTCTAACCTTAAAACAATCCCTCATGACCACACAAAGTTTAGACTTCTGTGCTGGGTTTCTGGGGTGAGAGCTTAAACTACAATCTCCTAACCTCAGAGACTAATTGAGCCTCAATTGTCTCCTGCTGTAAAGTAAGAAAAAACAATTCTGAGAGCAGAAAGTGCTTCTACGTTTGTTGCCCAGTAGCAACTTTGTCAAGCTGCTTATAAATGAAGCTGGCAGGTGTTATTGCGTTTTGATGCACAGTACCCAACAATATGTTTTAACTTCTTACTGTTCTGGTCTGAAGTTTCCATTTTCTGTAGCCATGATTATCACTGACTATTAAAGGTGAAATCATACAGTATAGAAAGAGGCCATTCAGCCCATCTGTACCATCTAAGCTACTCGTTCCATTTCCAGCACTAAGCCCATGTAACCACACAGGGCAAAAGTGAGGACTGCAGATGCTGGAAACCAGAGCTTATATCAGAGTGGTGCTGGAAAAGCACAGCAGATCAGGCAGCAGCCGAGGAGCAGGAGTGTAACCACACTTCAAGTGATCATCTAAGTACCTTTCCCACCCCAACTACCCTCCCACGCAGTGCATTCCAGAGCCCCACTACACTCTGGGTGAAATAGGTCAGAATACTAGCAATAGGTCATTCAGTTCATTCAATCTCTATTAGTGCTTGAGGAAACTTGTTGGGCTTGGACAGTTTGGTCCTGATCATTGTCCCCACCACACTGAGCTGATTAGTATCCTGCTCCAGGATCACCAGTGTTACTTTTACCTTTTAAAATTTGGGTCTACTGTACCTGAATAATTTATCCCTGTGCATCAAATTCCCAGAACCTGGATGCCATCTTGTGAAGAGACACAAAGGGGAAACAGAGCAGGGAAAGCGTGAGTATGAAGGAGGGGAATCTGTGGGGTGGGGAAGAAGAGGGACAGATTATGGTGAAGAGGGGAAGCAGTGGGGAAGAGAGGAAACAGAGTACAGATAGAGGGCATTCACAGTGAGGAATGTTAGAGAAGGTGGGAACATTTTCGGGATCCCTTCAATTTCAAATTCCTGTACTATTTAAGAGACCTGAGTAACATGAGTGTATATCAAGATTACTTAAACTAAGAAATGTTGTACTGCTCTCCTTGTGACATCTTTTATCCTGCATTATGTTATAGAGTCACAGAGATGTAGAGCATAGAAGCAGACCTTTCGGTCGAACTCATCCATGCCAACCAGATATCGTAAATTAATCTAGTCCCATTTGCCAGCATTTGGTTCATATCTTTCTAAACTCTTCTTATTCATATACCCATCCAGTTGCCTTTTTAGAACATAGAACATAGAACAATACAGCGCAGAACAGACCCTTCGGCCCTCAATGTTACGCTGACCTGTGAACTATTCTCAGCTCCTCCCCCTATACTATCCCAAAATCATCCATGTGTTTATCTAAGGATTGTTTAAATCTCCCTAACGTGGCTGAGTTGACTATATTAGCAGGGATTCTCCTGAGGGCATTCCACGCCCTTACTACTCTCTGCGTAAAGAACCTGCCTCTGACATCTGTCTTAAATCTATCACCCCTTAATTTGCAGTTATGCCCCCTCATACACACTGATGTCATCATCCTACCCTATCTACCTGTCTACCCTATCTAATCCTCTGATCATCTTGTATGTCTCTATCAAATCCCCTCTTAGCCTTCTTCTTGCCAATGAGAACAGGTTCAAGTCTCTCAGCCTTTCCTCATAAGACCTTCCCTCCAGACCAGGCAACATCCTGGTAAATCTCCTCTGCACCTTTTCCAATGCTTTCACATCCTTCCTGAAATATGGGGACCAGAACTGTACACAATATTCCAAGTGTGACCGCACCAGCGTTTAGTATAGTTGCAGCATGATTTTGCGGTTCCGGAACTCAATCCCTCTACGAATGAAACCTAACACACCGTATCCTAGCTTTGACAAAGGGTCAGTTAGACTCGAAATGTCAGCTCTTTTCTCTTCTTACAGATGCTGCCAGACCTGCTGAGATTTTCCAGCATTTTCTCTTTTGGTTTCAGATTCCAGCATCCGCAGTAATTTGCTTTTATCCACGTTTCCATTGTCTGCATCCCCTGCATTTTGCTACCCCATTCTATGCATCCTAATTTTGCCTAAACGCATTATAATTGCCCTTGCCCCATCGGTAACTCTTGACCTGTGGCATGTACCTATCCCTTTCCATCGCTAAGCTAAATGTAACTGAATTATGGTCACTCTCTCCAAAGTGCTCACCTACAACTAAATCAAACACCTGGCCTGGTTCATTACCAAGCACCAGATCCAGTGTGGCCTCCCCTCTTGTCAGCCCTTCGACATACTGTGTCAGGAAACCGTCCTGTACACATTGGACACAAACTGATCCATCCGACGTACTAGAGTCATAGAGTCATAGAGATGTACAGTATGGAAACAGACACTTTGTCCAACCTGTCAATGCCGACCAGATATCCCAACCCAATCTAGTCCCACCTTCCAGCACCCGGCCCATATCCCTCCAAACCCTTCCTATTCATATACCCATCCAAATGCCTTTTAAATGTTGCAATTGTACCAGCCTCCACCACTTCTTCTGGTAGCTCATTCCAGACACGTACCACCCTCTGTGTGAAAAAGTTGCCTCTTAGGTCTCTTTTATATCTTTCCCCTCTCACCCTAAACCAAATGCCCTCTAGTTCTGGACTCCCCAACCCCAGGGAAAAGACTTTGTCTATTTATCATATCCATGCCCCTCATAATTTTGTAAACCTCTATAAGGTCACCCCTCAGTCTCTGACGCTCCAGGGAAAACAGCCCCAGCCTGTTCAGCCTCTCCCTGTAGCTCAGATCCTCCAACCCTGGCAACATCCTTGTAAATCTTTTCTGAACCCTTTCAAGTTTCACAACATCTTTCTGATAAGAAGGAGACCAGAATTGCACGCAATATTCCAACAGTGGCCTAACCAATGTCCTGTACAGCCACAACATGACCTCCCAACTCCTGTACTCAATACTCTGATGAATAAAGGAAAGCATACCAAATGCCTTCTTCACTATCCTATCTACCAGCGACTCCACTTTCAAGGAGCTATGAACTTGCACTCCAAGGTCTTTTTGTTCAGCAACACTCCCTTGGACCTTACCATTAAGTGTATAAGTCCTGCTAAGATTTGCTTTCCCAAAATGCAGCACCTCGCATTTATCTGAATTAAACTCCATCTGCCATTTCTCAGCCCATTGGCCCATCCAATCAAGATCCTGTTGTAATCTGAGGTAACCCTCTTCGCTCCCACTATACCTCCAATTTTGGTGTCATCTGCAAACTTACTAACTGTACCTCTTGTGCTCGCATCCAAATAATTTATGTAAATGACTTAAAGTAGTAGACCCAGCACCAATCTTTGTGGCACTTCACTGGTCACAACCCTTCAGTCTGAAAAACAACCCTCCACCACCACCCTCTGTCTTCTACCTTTGAGCCAGTTCTGTATCCAAATGGCTATTTCTCCCTGTATTAAATGAAATCTAACCTTGCTAATCAGTCTCCCATGGGGAACCTTGTCGAAACGCTTTATTGAAGTCCATATAGATCACATCTACCGCTCTGCCCTCATCAATCCTCTTTGTTACTTCCTCAAAAAACTCAATCAAGTTTGTGAGACATGAATTCCCATGCACAAAACCATGTTGACTATCCCTTATCATTCCTTGCCTTTCCAAATACATGTACATCTGTCCCTCAGGATTCCCTCCAACAACTTGCCCAGCACTGACATCAGGCTCACTGGTCTATAGTTCCCTGGTTTGTCTTTACCACCCTTCTTAAACAGTGGCACCACGTTTGCCAACCTCCAGTCTTCCGGCACCTCACCTGTGACTATCGATGATACAAATATCTCAGCGAGAGTTCCAGCAATCACTTCTCTAGCTTCCCACAGAGTACTAGGGTACACCTGATCAGGTCCTGGGGCATTATCCACTTTTATGCATTCCAGACATCCAGCACTTCCTCCTCTGTAATCTGGACATTTTGCAAGATGTCACCATCTATTTCCCTACAGTCTATATCTTCCATATCCTTTTCCACAGTAAATACTGATGCAAAATACTCATTTAGTATCTCCCCCATTCTCTGTGGCTCCACACAAAGGCTGCCTTGCTGGTCTTTGAGGGGCCCTATTCTCTCCCTAGTTACCCTTTTGTCCTTAATGTATTTGTAAAAACTCTTTGGATTCTCCTTAACTCTATTTGCCAAAACTATCTCATGTCCCCTTTTTGCTGGAGTTGTAGCATTTCCAGTCAATGTTGGAGAAGTTAAAGTCCACCATAATGACCACCCTGTCCCTTTCACTCCCATTCAGAATAATTTTGCCTATCCTCTCTTCCACCTCCCTGTAACTCTGCGGAGGCCTATAAAAAACTCCAGCAGTGTGACCTCTCCTCTCTTGTTTCTAACCTCAACCCACACTACCTCAGTAGACAAATCCTCATCAAAAGTTCTGTCAGCCACCGTTATACTATCCTTGACTAACAAGGCCACGCCTCCCCCTCTTTTACCGCCTTGCCTGTTTTTAATGAAAGATCTAAACCCTGGAACCTGCAACATCCATTCCACACCCTGCTCTATCCATGTCACCGAAATGGCCACAACATCGAAGTCCCAAGTACCTATCCATGCTGCAAGCTCACCTACCTTATTGTGGATACTCTGGTGTTGAATTAGACACACTTCAAACCACTTCGCTGTCTGCCAACACGTTCCTGTGACCCTGAAATCCTGTGCCTGTCCTTCCTACTCTCATCCTCCTATGCACTGCAACTACACCTCAAGTTCCCATCCCCCTGTTAAACACAACCAAATTTTAAATGCTGTAATTGTACTAGCCTCCATCACTTCCTCTGGCAGCTCATTCCATGCACGCACCACCCTCTGCATGAAAATATTGCCCCTTAGATCCGTTTTAAATCTTTCCCTTCTCACTTTATACTGTGATCTCCAGTTCTGGACTCCACTACCTCATGGAAAAGACCTTGACTATTTACCCTATCCATGCCCCTCATTATTTTATAAACCTCTGTAAGATCACCCCTCAACCTCTAATGCTGCAGGGAAAATAGCCCCAGCCTATTCAGTCTCTCCATATAGCTCAAACCTTCCAACCGTGGCAACATCCCCGTAAATCTTTTCTGAATGCTTTCAGGTTTCACATCTGGAATTCGGTTAATAGTGGGGTACCGCAAGGAACTGTTTTGGGGCCACTGTGGAATGTCAGTTTTATAAATGACCTAGGTGAGGGCGTAGGAGGATGGGTTAGTAAATGTGGAGGTGACACTAAGGTCGATGGAGTTGTGGATAATGCTGAAGGATGTTGCAGGTTACAGAGGGATATGGATAAGCTGCAGAGCTGGGCTGAGAGGTGGCAAATGGAGTTTAAAGCTGAAAAGTGTGAGATGATTCACTTTGGAAGGAGCAACAGGAATAAAGAGTACTGGGCTAATGGCTAATGGTAATAGTGTGGATGAGCAGAGAGATCTTGGCGTTCATGTATGTAGATCCCTGAAAGTTGCCACCCAGGTTGATAGGGTTGTTAAGAAGGCATACGGTATGATAGCTTTTATTGGTAGAGAGATTGAATTTTGGAGCCCCCACGAGGCCATGCTGCACCTGGGGTATTGCGTGAAGTTCTGGTCACTGCATTATAAGAAGGATGTGGAAGCTTTGGAAAGGGTTCAGAGGAGATTTACTAGGATGTTGCCTGGTATGGAGGGAAGGTCTCATGACAGAAGGCCGAGGGACCTGAGGCTGTTTTCATTAGAAGAAGGTTGAGAGGTGACTTAATTGAAACATGTAAGATAATCAGAAAGTTAGATAGGGTGGACAATGAGAGCCTTTTTCCTCACTTGGTGATGGCTAACATGAGGGGACATAGCTTCAAACTGAGGGGTGATAGATATAGGACAGATTTCAAAGGTAGTTTCTTTACTCAGAGAGTAGAAGGGGTGTGGAACGCACTGCATGCAACAGTAGTAGACTCGCCAACTTTAAGGGCATTTAAATGGTCATTGGATAAAGATATGGATGAAAATGGAATGGTGTCGAATAGGTGGGCTTCAGATTGGTTCCACAGGTCGGCACAACATCGAGGGTTGAAGGGCCTGTACTGTGCTGTTATGTTCTATGTTCTATCTTTCCTATCGCAAGGAGACCAGAATTGAAAGAAATTCCAAAAGTGGCCAAACCAATGTTCTGTATAGCTGCAAGCTGACCTCCCAACTCTTATACTCAATGTACTGACTCAATATAATTATAATTAATTTTGATATATTAGATCCAACTGAGGCATTCAGGAAGGCATTAGATGATGATTTTAAAGGAAGCAATGTGCAGGTTTATAGTGAAAAGGCAGGAATTTAGCATTAAGGCATAGTCATTCAGAGAACCAGTGTGGATGCGATGAGCTCTTTTCATGGTGTTACAATTCTGTGAATCAGATTATGTAGCTTTGCAACTTTGGAGTGGATGATCAATGGGTCTAGAGAACTGGCACAAAAATTAGCGAAAGCAACAATTCAGCCAGTTAGACCACAGAATGAAATAAACAGACTCTGGAATTCATTTTGAAAGAGTGATCACTTTCAAATAGAGAAGTTATGTTAAACTTTTACCAAACCTTGGTTTGATCACACTCAGAGCACTGTGAACACTTTCAGTTCCATGTTATGAAAAGTATGCAGAAGCTGGAGGCACGTAGAAGAAGGACATCAATATCAATTTGGATAAAAATAAAATTTGTTTATGGACAAGAAATGCGAGTCATGGTTAATGGTTGACTTTTTAAAATCGGGAGATGGGGGAAAATTCTGTTCCAAAGTATTATTATTGAATCTGCACTAGGACCAATGCTTTTTCGATGCATATAAATGACACGTTATTCTAATGCAGAATAAAATTAAGCATGTATGATCTTGGGCTTCACAAATAAAGAAATAGAGTAGCTTTGAGCCTTCATGAGGCTCTGAATAAGCCATAGTTAGAGGGTATGAGGGTCTCTGAGAGAGTGCAGAGAAGAAATATTCCCAGAATGAGGGAATTTAGATGGAAGGTAAGTTGGAAAAGCCAAGGTTGTTCAGTGTGGATCATTGGAGTTTCAGGGAAGATTTAACAGAGGTACAGTAGATTATAAATATGTTTGGATATGACAGACAAAAAGCCTGCTCTCATTAACCGATGGAAGAAGAGGACACAGACTTAAGATTTTGGGTGAAATAGCCAGTGAGACTGCATCTCTTTACTCAACAAGGAGTATTTTTAGATTAGATTACAGTATTTTTTAGATTAGATTACAGTGTGGAAACAGGCCCTTCGGCCCAACAAGTCCATACTGACCTGCCGAAGCGCAACCCACCCAGACTCATTCCCCTACATTTACCCCTTCATCTAACACTACAGGCAATTTCACATGGCCAATTCACCTAACCTGCACATTTTTTGGATTGTGGAAGGAAACCGGAGCACCCAGAGGAAACCCATGCAGACACGGGGAGAATGTGCAAACGTCACACAGTCTGCCTGAGGCAGGAGTTGAACTCGGGTCTCTGGTCCTGTGAGGCCACAGTGCTAACCACTGTGCCACGGTGCCGCCCATTCTGGGTCATGGCTCAGAACCCGCTGCCTTTCAGGGTAGCAGTTGAAGCTACAAATGATTTGAAAAGGAAATCTGATGGGTGCTTGAGGGAAATAAATTTACAGAATTACAGCGACAGAGTTAGCAATGAGATGTCGATTGTTCTGCAATGGCCTGGCACGAAGTCAATGGGACAAATGCCTTCCTTCTGTTCTTTAATGACTCAGTGATATTGTGGGCTGAGGAGAGGAGTGCTGTGATATAAACATAACATCATCTTCAATATTTCAACACTGCTGCTAACCAAGGCCTGTCATGACTTTTGGGTCAAAGAAGATTGAAGATAGATTTAGAGTCATAGAAATATACAGCATGGAAACAGACCCTTCCATCCAACTCATCCATGTCAACCAGATATCCTAAATAAGTCTTGTCCCATTTGCCAGCATTTGGCCCAAATCCCTCTAAACCCTTCCTATTCATATACACATCCAGATGCCTTTTAAATGTTATAATCATACCAGCCTTCACCATTTCCTCTGGCAGCTCATTCCATTCACACACCACCCTCTGTGTGAAAAGGTTGCCCCTTGGGTCCCTTTTATATCTGTCCCCTTTCACCTTAAACCTATACCCTCTAGTTTTGGACTCCCCCACCCCGGGGAAAAGACGTTGCCTATTTATCCTATCCATGCTCCTCATGATTTTATAAACTTCTGTAAGGTCACCCCTCAGCTCCAGGGAAAACAGTCCCAGCCTATCCAGCCTCTCCTTATGTATCAACCCATCCGGTCTCAGTGACATCCTTGTAAATCCTTTTTGCACCTTTTCCAGTTTAGTAACATCCTTCTTGTAGCAGGGTGACCAGAACTATACACAGTATTCCAAACGTAGCCTTACCGATGTCCTGTAACATGATGTCCTAACTCCTGTACTCAATATTCAGGTCATCCCATTAGCTGAGTGTACAGGTTCGAGGTTAGGATTTTGAGCTAAAGGTGCTGGAAAACGGAAATGGAATAGCTAGGTGGTTTTGACTGGCATAGACTCAATGTGACAAAGGGCCTCTTTCTGTGCTGTAGGTCTACATGACTCTAAATTGCATCCACTCTAAAGGTAGGAGCCGTGGTTACAAGATATCCCCCGTTCAGGAAGGCTCAGTTCATGGCACGGTGGCTCAGTGGTTAGCACTGCTGCCTCACAGTGCCAGGGACCTGGGTTTAATTCCTGCCTCAGGCAACTGTCTGTGTGGAGTTTGCACATTCTCCCCGTATCTGCGTGGGTTTCCTTCGGGTGCTCCGGTTTCCTCCCACAATCCAAAGATGTGTAGGTTAGGTGAATTGGCCAAGCTAAATTGCCCATAGTGTTAGGTGGATTAGTCAGGGGTAAATATAGGGGGGTGGGTTTCTCTTTGGAGGGTCGGTGTGGACTTGTTGGGCCGAAGGGCCTGTTTCCACACTGTGGGGTAATCTAATTTATCAAAGTGGTGAGAATGTAAACTTGCTACCAGTGTGAGTAATAGCGATAGATCAATGCATTTAAAGAGACATGAGAACAATGGTCAAGGATATGCAGCTGGGCTCACTGGGAGGAGACTTGTGTGGAGCACTATTAATGGCAGAGAATTGTTAGGCTGGCTAGTCTGTCTCTGTGCTCCACATTCTGTATCATTCTATGCAAAACTACATATGGTTTGGCGAACTGTCAGAGCAATGTTCTATAGTTGCATCTGAAGTTATATTTAATGTAAACCTTGCTTTCTAGATTGAACTGATACAGCTATTGATGACATAAAAACAGAAAATGTTTGAGAAAATGAACAGGTCTGGCAACACCTGTCAAGAGAGGAACATTTCACGTTCAATATGACTCTTCTTGGAAACTGAGAAGGGTGTCAGAATTATGAGTTGAGAGTGTGGCGCTGGAAAAGCACAGCAGGTCAGGTAGCATCCGAGGAGCAGGTGAATTGACATTTCGGGGCATAAGCCTTTCCCATTCCTGATGAAGGACTTCTGCCCGAAATGTTGATTCTCCTGCTCCTTGGCTGCTACTTGACCTGCTGTGCTTTTCCAGCACCACACTCTCGACTCTGATCTCCAGTACCTGCAGTCCTCACTTTCTCCTACCATGAATTATCAATCAGATACCAGATCAAAGAAAAAAGGTGGAGATAAATCAACTGATGCCAATCCTTATGATAGTTATCTGTGTTAATGTTGTATATCTATATTCACTTAAGGGCTTTGTGGAAGCATATTAAACAATTGGTCTCAGTCTCAAATCAAGAAGACTGAAATTCTTTACCAACCTTCCCAAGGTAAGTTCCAGTCTATCCTTCCATTAAGATGAATGGAGAAAGTCTCCCAAGGATGAAATATTGTCATAGAGATGTACAGCACAGAAATAAACCCCTCAGTCCAACTCATCCATGCAGAGCTGATATCCTAAATTAATCTAGTCCCATAGCATTTGGCCCATATCCCTCTAAACCCTTCCTATTCATCGGTATTGTAATTGTACCAGCTCCACAACTTCCAGACATTTACAACAAACTCACAGGCTCCCATAACTGCCTGGACTACACCTCCTCCTACCCAGTATCCTGCAAGAACTCCATCGCATTCTCCCAATTCCTCCGCCGCATCTGCTCGGACAAGGAGACATCCCAGTTGCAAGCATTCCAGTTGTCCACCTATTTTGAGTAACTTCATTTTCCTCCCTCTGTCATCCAGACAGCCCTCCGCCACACCACCTCCATTCCCCGTTTCACGGCTCTAAACCCCCCTCCCAACGCAATAAAGACAGAATTCCCCCTTGTCCTCACCTATCACCCCACAAGTCTCCATATCCAACACATCATCCTTAAACACTTCCGCTAACTCCAGCTAGCCCTCACCATCAAGAACATTTTCCCCTCCCCACCTCCCTCTGCCTTCCACAAGGACCGTTCCCTTCTAGAGTACTTGTTTGCGCCACTGTCCCCACTGATCTACCCCCAAACCCCCAGGCACCTTCCCCTACAACCGGAAGAGATACAAAACCTGCCGGCACACCACTCCCTTCACCTCCATTCAGGGCCCTAAACAGTCCTTCCAGGTGAGACAGAGGTTCACGTGCCTCTCTTCCAACTTAGTTTACTGCATCAGGTGTTCCCGGTGTGGTCTTCTCTACCGAACGTAAACTTAGGGAATGGTTCACCAAGCATCGCAGCCAGGCCCACAGGGGACAACCTGACCTCCAAGTCACCACCCATTTTAATTCCCCTTTCCACACCCTTTCCAACATGACCATCCTTGGCCTCCTCCATTGGCACAACAAACTAAACCGCAAATACCTCATTTTCTGCCTGGGCAGCCTACAGCCCGGAGGACTCAACATTGAGTTTTCTAATTTCAAATAACCTCCCTCCCCATCCCCTGACTCCTTTCCCAGCCCCTCCACCCACCCTGCCACTGCTCCCAGCCGCTAAATGGATTCATTCCTCCCATTGACCAACCAGGTCGTATCGTTTACCTATCTTCACCTGTCCCTACTTCACCACAGTCCTGAAGAAGGGTTACACATGAAACATCAACTTCTCCACCTCCTGATGCTGCCTGGATTGCTGTGTTCTTCCAGCCTCCTGTCTGACAATTCCACAATTTCCTCTGGCAGCTCACACCATACACACCACTACCATCTATGTGAAAAGGTTGCCCCTTAGAACCCTTTTAAATCTTTCCCCTCTCACTTAAACCTATGCCCTCTAGCTTTGGACTCCACTGCCCTGGTGAAAAGACCTTGTCTATTCTCCCTATTCACGTCTCTCACGATTTTATAAACCTCTATAAGGACACCCCTCAGCCTCCGACACTCCAGGGAGACCAGCCCCAGCCTATTCAGCGTCTCCCTATAGATCAAATCCTCTAACTCTGGCAACATTCTTGTAGATCTTTTTTGAACCCTATCAATATCCTTCCAATAGGATTGAAACCAGAATTGCACACATTATTCCAAAGATTTCCTTTCATTGACATCGATGGAGAGATCCAACACCAGTCTGCAAGCACCGACTTCAAACATCTAAGGATGAGAATTTTCAATGATCTTGATATCCGTGCTGATAGTAACATCCTTGTCTATAAGGCAGTCATCCTTCCAACTCTTCTATATGGCTCTGAAAATTGGACTACATGTAGACACAATTGTTTTACAATATCTGTTGGCAAGAGGAAGTAAAGAAAAAGGACTGGACAAAGGGATTCCCCAATGATCTCCAGGCCAAAGACCAATTCCACCTCCTGGAAACACCTGCCAAATATGAGGTTGGAGATGTGGTTCCAAGATCAGGCTCGGCCACACAAAGACCCACAGAATGCATGACCAGGGACAGGGAATTTCCTAGTGGACAATCATATTCGGTAGTGATTAGTTACTCATGTGCAAGTTTATGAAGGAGGAAAACTTTGATGTTGCAAAAATGTTCATATATGATCATTAGACATTGTATGCAAAAGTATGTGGTATCTATGTACATCATACACAGAGTAGAATGATAGACTTAAACAGTTTTGTAATTTGCCTTGGAAGGCTATTCTGCAGTGAAGCCATTATAAAAATCCAAGTTGTTGTTGAATGATGATTAATCATGATATGTATATGGACATATAGATATGATGTTGAGGATAGCATACCAGGGCAATCCCATGCCCTCAGTATGGGGTTTTTCCCAGTAGGCATTTAGAGTTTGATGCCAGTGGGACCTACAGGACTGTACAGTGGATGAAATTGTGCACTAGAAACAAAAGGACAATTTACTATTTTAATCCTTAAGAAGGTGGATATAGTCAGTCCAAACTGCATCCCGTAAAAAAATGAAAATAAAGCACACAGCATTATGCCTTATCTCTAACTAGTTTAGAATGATGGTAAAATTTCAAATTTCAAATTTCTCTTAAGTGAATATAAATATACAATATCAACACAGATAAATGTTTTAAATTTGCCAAAACATGGCAGGGTTATCAGTAAACATGCTGCTCTTGTCAAAGATAATGTTAATGATGGAAGGGAAACTTTTTTTTCTCATCATTGAAAGGGTTAAATTCTAGCTTTATGCAAATTAAATGTGGTCACCTGACTTAAATTGATTGAAACTCACACTTTTGACTTAACTGTCATGAAATTATTTACCGTGACCTACATATCATTAAAAAAAAGCTTGGACAGTTCTGTAACAAACTCAGACACCTGACTATTTAATTAAAATTTGATTGCAATTGATCGATGTTTCTTGATGTGGCAGCAACATTTCAGCATGTTATTTGCAGTAAGAAAGCAGAAAGAAATCAGTGGCAATAATCCATTCAACCAAAGCAGCTTGTTCCATTTGGGATGCTTTCGGGATGAGCATCAAATCAGAATTCCAGCAGCATTATTTTGAGAATCCGTATATTTCATAGAATTATGATCAACTTCACCTTAGCTGAGGCTGTTGTCAGTCACAACATGCAGCTGTCCAACTAGTGAACTTTTCCCTGTTAACCAACCAGACATTGTACATCAATTTAAGTTCCACTGTCCATTACTGAAGACGAGCTCTGATTTTTTAAAGGAATAAAACCCTACTCTTAGGAAGAGGAGCAACACCTGGTTCATGCCAATGGTACAGGAGACCACTCAGCCAATTGCATCTGTATTAGCTCTTCATAACCTCGTGCCAATTGCATACTTTCTTCCCCATGCCCTTGTACATTAATTTCTATCAAATGATCATCCAGTGGCTTTTTGAATGCCTCATACTTGTTGCCAGGTAATGGCTGTAGATAATTGGAAATCCATAGCCACATATGGAAATGTATGCAGACTCAAGTCAGCTGAGTTTTTAATGCAATTTTTAAGGATGTGGTTCATATTTAGTTAAATAAAACATATTAACTTCAGATGTACTCTGTTTCAAAGGTGAGGTGTTTACAGGCACAATTGCCATGTCCTGTCTGACATAGAGAGAGAAATTGATCTCCATCTGTTTCAACATCCAGATTAAAAATACACATAGCCTCAAAATTAATATGATTGCATTAAAATTGTAATTAAAAAATAGGGATAAAGTATGCCAAGAATAATTTAAAATGTCCCAGCTTATAGCAGAACCTAGAGATAAAACCTTTTAAATCTTAACAAAAGAGACGGGAGCAGGTATAATGGGGAAAGTAGTGATTGGTAACTGGAATAGAATCTGGCCAGTGAGAGATACTCATTCAGAAAATGTGTTTAAAATCTAACCTTTCTCCAAAAGCTTGGAGTAAAATTTTATCTGAGCAGTGAAAATGCGATTTTATACTGTTAGCAGAATACCACTTTTGTCAGGAATGTCCTTTTTTAAAATCATTGAGTTCAGTAAGAGATTGTAAGCAGCAGGCTCCTGGCACACCTAGCATTGTGTAGGAGCTGAAATGCTGTCAATCTGGTTTGCCTTCAGTGACATTGTTTTTCATTCATTCACAGGGTGTGGGTGTCAAAGTCTAGGCCAGCATTTATTGTCTATCCCTCACTGTTAAAAATCAACCACATTGCTGTCGGTCTGGAGTCACATGTAGGCCTGACCAGGTGAGGATGGCAGAGTTCCTTCCCCAAAGGACATTTGTGAATTTGGTGGGTGTTTCCTTACAAGCATTTCATGATCATTATTGGTCTTGTGGTTCCAAGTTATATTTTAAGTTATTGTGTAGTGGCACTCAAACCCAAGTGCCCAATACATGACCTGGATCTCTCAATTAACAGTCTAGTAATAATGTTACTAGGTCATCTCCTCCTCTTAATTTCCCCGTGGACATTTCTGGAGCTGCCATCGCATGATCTCTTGTCCCTTCCTCTTCACTTTCCAAATTATTTCCTCTCTTTGTCTCTGTCTCTCTTTCTCTCTCCACACAATTATATTTATAACTAATAAACAAAGGGAGAAGTAGCATCACAGAGATAAATCTTCAGTCCTTGTGCAGATTCCAAGGCAATCATGCAAGCCTTCCTGAAGAAGGGCTTATGCCCGAAACGTCGATTCGCCTGCTCCTTGGATGCTGCCTGACCTGCTGCGCTTTTCCAGCGACACATTTTCAGCAGCAATCATGCAGGCTTGCCAAACAGTGTTTCCAGATCAGAGAAAATTAAGATCCAGCCTTTAAATACAAAACGAGCCATTTTAGAGAATCATGAAAGGTATGAATCTTTTCCCTTTTACTAGAAAACTCACTGAGATGCTACTTAAAATAATTATTTGCTGTTTTCCCTTTAAAGATTTTCAAACTCATTGTTGAGGCAATTTCATAATTAAACAGTGGAATGTTTTTCTTATATTTGTCCCTTCTAAAGACATTTATACAGATTGTTTACAAGCATATTAGCCTCTTGCTGTTTCTGCATTGCAATATATCCTGCTGATATAAGATTAAAACAAGCTATCTGGTCCCTTGAATCAATAAATCATGAGTAGAAAACTAAAAGATTACTGTGTAAGTTTTACCGACATGGTTAAGCTGATAACTTGATAACTGAACTCTATTGCCATGTTACCCAGTCCATGGAGAATAAGATTTCATTATTTATTGTAAAACAATGATTTATTTAGAACAATTGCCAAACAGAAAGCATTGTTTTATTAAGTTACCTATCAAAGTAAACCATCTGTTTCTAACTCTCTCTGTTTTCTCCAGGTCAGGAATAGTGGCAGATGCAATATGGTATTGTATTTGTCTCATTAACATTGTGCTAACTGAAGGTTAGGATCAGACAGTTACATTTTACTCAGGCTGTAACTGGCACAACATTTTTATGTTTCAATATAAGAATTTTTAAGAAGAAAAGACTTTCTTAGAATCATGGAGCAATGCGGAACAGAAGGAAGCTATTTGACCTATTGTGCTGTGCTTTTGAAAGAGCAGTCTAATTATTCCTACTCCCTTGTTCTTTCCCTATGGCCTTGAAAACATTCTCCTTTCAAATATTTATGCTTTCTGGTCTAATAAGATGTAAAAATTTACTTAATTTGAACCCAATAAACCTTCCTTCTAACTATAAGCTTCTTCTGTTAAAATCCTGAATCCTTCTCCTCCATCCTCTTCAATCAACAGAGGATTATTAAGAAGGAAATACGCAGAAAAAAAATGAGGTACGAAGGTAAACTGGCCAATAATATAAAGGAGGATAGTAAAAGTTTGTTTAGGTATGTGAAAGGCAAAAAAATGGTTAAGACTAAAATTGGGCCCTTGAAGACAGAAACAGGGGAATATATTACGGGGAATAAAGAAATGGCAGAAGAATTGAATTGGTACTTCAGATCTGTGTTCACTGGGGAAGACACAAGCAATCTCCCTGAGGTAACAGTGGCTGAAGGACCTGAACTTAAGGGAATTTATATTTGCCAGGAATTGGTGTTGGAGAGACTGTTAGGTCTGAAGGTTGATAAGTCCCCGGGGCCTGATGGTCTACATCCCAGGGTACTGAAGGAGGTGGCTCGAGAAATCGTGGATGCGTTGGTGATTATTTCCAGAGTTCGATAGATTCGGGATCAGTTCCTGCGGATTGGAGGTGGCTAATGTTGTACTACTTTTTAAGAAAGGTGGGAGAGAGAAAGCAGGAAATTATAGACCAGTTAGTCTGACCTCAGTGGTGGGAAAGATTGTGGAGTCTATTATAAAGGATGAAATTACGACACATCTGGATAGTAGTAATAGGATAGGTCAGAGGCAGCATGGATTTATGAAGGGGAAATCATGTTTGACTAATCTTCTGGAATTGTATGAGGATGTAACTCTGAAGATGGACGAGGGAGATCCAGTAGATGTAGTGTACCTGGACTTTCAGAAAGCTTTTGATAATGTTCCACATAGGAGGTAGTGAGCAAAATTAGGGTGCATGGTATTGGGGGCAAAGTACTAACTTGGATTGAAAGTTGGTTGGCTGATAGGAAACAAAGAGTAGTGATAAACGGCTCCATTTCGGAATGGCAGACAGTGACCAGTGGGGTACCGCAGGGATCAGTACTGGGACCGCAGATTTTTACAATATATGTTAATGATATAGAAGATGGTATTAGCAATAACATTAGCAAATTTGCTGATGAAACTAAGCTGGGTGGCAGGGTGAAATGTGAGGAGGATGTTAGGAGATTACAGGGTGACCTGGACAAGTTAGGTGAGTGGGCAGATGCATGGCAAATGCAGTTTAATGTGGATAAATGTATGGTTATCCACTTTGGTGGCAAGAACAGGAAGGCAGATTACAACCTAAATGGAATCAATTTAGGTAAAGGGGCAGTACAGAGAGATCTGGGTGTTCTTGTACACCAGTCAATGAAGTTAAGCATGCAGGTACAGCAGGTAGTGAAGAAGGCTAATAGCATGCTGGCCTTCATAACAAGAGGGATTGAGTATAGAAGCAAAGAGGTTCTTCTGCAGCTGTACAGGGCCCTGGTGAGACCACACCTGGAGTACTGTGTGCAGTTCTGGTCACCAAATTTGAGGAAAGACATTCTGGCTATTGAGGGAGTGCAGCGTAGGTTCACGAGGTCAATTCCTAGAATGGCGGGATTACCTTACACTGAAAGACTGGAGGGACTGGGCTTGTATACCCTTGAGTTTAGAAGACTGAGAGGGGATCTGATTGAGACGTATAAGATTATTAAAGGATTGGACACTCTTGAGGCAGGAAACATGTTTCAGCTGATGGGTGAGTGCCGAACCAGAGGACACAGCTTAAAAATACGGGGTAGACCATAGGACAGAGTTGAGGAGAAACCTCTTCACCCAGAGAGTGGTGGCTGTGTGGAATGCTCTGCCCCAGAGGGCAGTGGAGGCCCAGTCTTTGAATTCATTTAAGAAAGAGTTGGATGGAGCTCTCAAGGATAGTGGAATCAAGGGTTATGGAGATAAGGCAGGAACAGGATACTGATTAAGGATGATCAACCATGATCATATTGAATGGTGGTGCAGGCTCGAAGGGCAGAATGGCCTACTCCTGCACCTATTGTCTATTGTCAGTCCCTCAACAAAGTGTTCTACATCTTACATATAAAAAAAACTGTTTGAATTTCTATCTTATTCCTAACTTGCTCATCTTTGCCTTTTATTTGATTCCTTTGCAAATGTGAACAATTCAGCTCAAACAATTTTGTCAGTTATTCAGAGTGGTGTGTATCCTTCCTACTCCAGCCATGGATCTATTCTGGGACCCCTCCTATTTCTCATCTAGTGTTGACTCTAAGCAGTACCTTTCCAAAAACACAGTGCGAGTTTCCACACGCACATTGACCACACCCAGCTCAACAGAGCCTATCCCTCTCTTAGCCTCTTCACAGTTGTTTTAAATTCCCGCAGTTTCTCCTTGGCATCATTGAATATTGAATCACATACCCATGCCACAAGATTCACTTGTAAGCCACCAGCTCCATTCCTCTCCCTGCCAACCACCTGGGACTGAACCCGACTGATCATAATCTTGGTAACATTTTTGACTCCCATGATGAGATCCCAACCATATGCTCAAACTATCATGAATGGAACAAACATGGGGATAATTGGGTGGCAATGGATAAGAGCCTCAAGGTCAAGGCCAGCTTGAGTTCAGCCTGAGCAACAGCTAAACCCTAACGGAAATGCTGACAGAATTTAAAATGGTGGACAAAACTGATGACAGTGCAAACGTGAGAGCTGATTGGTAGATAGTTGTCACCTGAATCGATACTCAGATTTTAACATGGTATACATAGTGGCAGCAAAGTTAATATAATACATTAAAAAGTGAATATTATGCTTTAAAAAATAATTTAAAACTCTTTAAGTGTGCCAGATGGCTGGTGTGTCGAAGCTGTAGAGTGTGGAAGCTCATGGATACCATTGTGATCCAGAGTAAACATAAGTAAAGTAAGTGTTGGGAGTTTAACTAGCTTCCTCACAGAGTTTATGAGTTGGAGGCTGGACTATAGAGATTGCAATGCATCAGGGATGGGGAATGTTACCTGAATTCTCTGTTACCAGGAGGCAGTCACACCTCCCAGGGTAGGGTGTTCTGATATGGGCAGTGGTCAACAGGATGTTGTCACCGCAAGTGAGGCAGTTAAGGGGACCTAGAGGACAAGAGTATTAGCTTCTGTAATTGTCTGACAGGTTTTAGGGTTTCTCTATCTGGATGAGAACAGGGGCTGTGAGATGGATGTGCTAATTGACCATTGCAGCAAGGATCAGAAGGCCTTGGGTTTCTTCAGGCTGCCTAGGTGTCAAAAGTTGTGTGCTGCAGGCATCAGTACTGGGTCCTCAACTCTTGTGAATTTATATAAATGATTTGGATGAAGGCACCAAAGGAATGGTAGCTCCACTTCCTGATGATGCCAAGATAGTTGGGAAGGTGAGATGTGAAGAGGATAACACAAGTGGATAACACAAGTAAAGAAGGCATACGGCATGCTTGCTTTCATCAGTCAGGACATTGAGTATAAAAGTTGCAAGTCATGTTACAGCTGCTTAAGTCCTGAAGAAGTGTTACACCCAAAGCGTTGACTTCTCCACCTCCTGATGCTGCCTGGCTTGCTGTGTTGTCCCAGCCTCCTGCTAGTCCACCTTAGATCCCTGCATCTGCCATTTTTTTTGTCTCTAAGACTCTAGTTTGGCCACACTTGGTGTATTGAATGCAGTTCTGGTCACCACACTATAGGAAGGATGTGGAGGCTTTGGAGAGGATGCAGCAGTGGGTTACCAGGATGTTGCCTGGATTGGACTGTATTAACTAGAAGGAGAGATTGGCAAACTTGGATTATTTTCATGACAGCATTGGAGGCTGAGTTGGCGACTTGAGAGAAATTTATAAAATTATGAAAGGCACAGACAGGTCAGATGGGCGGAAGTCGACAAAATTATGAGAGGTACAGATTGGGTGGATAGTCAGTGGCTTTTTCCCAGGGTGGAAAGGTCAACTGCAAGAGGGCACAGGTTCAAAGTGAGAGGGGGCAAGTTTAGGGAGGAAGTGTGGGGAAAATCTTTCAACCAGAGGGTAGTGGGTGCCTGGAACACACTGCCAGTGGAGATGGTGGAAGCAGGCACATTAGCAACATTTAATGTGTATCTTGATAAACACATGAACATGAGGCAAACAGAGGGATAGATACTGTTTATGGGCAATATGTAACAGGTCTAAATAAGGATTTGTATTGGAATGCTTATTTCCTTTCTGAATTACAAATAGAAAATGCTTAAAATCAGCAAATCACCCCTCAGTAAATCATCCAATGTCTGTAGAAAAGATGCATTAACATGTGAATTGCAGGCACTTTATCAGAACTGTTTCTCATTGATTTTGAGCTATGGTACAAATGCAATACTTCAGAAGTTTTATTTTTCATAATTTCAAACACTTCTAAGAATATTCAAACATATTTTAAACATAAGATCATAAGACATAGGAGCAAAATTAGGCCATTCAGCCCATCAAGCCTGGTCTACTATTCAATGAGATCATTGTTGATCTGATAATCAACAACTCCAACTTCCTGCCTTTTCCCCATAACCTTTGATTCCCATCCTGGTTAAAAATCTGTCTATCTCAGTCTTGAATATTCTTAATAACCAAAACCTCGACAGCCTAAGTATTCCACAAATTCACAACTCTCTGAGAGAAGGAATTCCTTCTTATCTCTATCTTAACTGGATGAACTCTTACTTCAAGATGATGCTGCCTGGTCCTAGACTTTCCTACGATGGGAAACAAACTCTAAGCGGCTACCCTGTTAAGTTCCGTAAAAGTACTGTAAAAATTTTAATTAAGTTTTTAAACTCTAATGCAGAGTGGTTCAACCATTCCTCACAAGACAGTGGCTGTATACCCCATATCAGCCTAGTGAACTTTCTCTGGACTACTTCCAATGTCAGTGTATCTTTCCCTAGATAAGGGAGGAAAATTATTCACAGTATTCCAGCTGGGGCATAATTAGTGCCTTGTATAGTTTCAACTAGATTTCCCTATTTTTAAACTCTATTCCTTTTGAAGGAAAGGCCAGTGTTCCATTTGCCTTCCCCATTTCTGCAGTTTTCTCCATTTAAATAATAATCAGCTCTTCCATTCCTCCTGCCAATGTGTACAACCTCACATTTTCCCACATTAAACCCATCTATAATCCTTTGCAGGCTCTTTAAGTCACCATTACTATTTGCCTTCCCACCTATTTTGGTGCCATCCTTTAACTTGGCAATACATTCACTGCTTTTATCCAAGTCATTCGTATTTATTGTAAATAATTGTGCCCCCAGCACTGAGTCCTGTGACACTCCATCACTCCATTAGGTTACAGGCTGCCATCCTCAAAATGGCCCTCTTATTCCAACTCTTTGTCTCACATTAATTAGCCAATCCTCTATCTGTGACAATACCCACCCTCCCCACCCCACTCTTCCCAAACCATGGGCTCTTATCCTATTAAGTAGCCTGGTATGTGGTGCCTTATCAAAAGCCTTCTGGAAATCCAAATATATCACATCTACTGTTTCCCCTTTGTCCATCCTGCTTATTACCTCCTTAAATAAGTCTAGTAATTTTTTCAGGCATGATTTATGAAGCCATGCTGACTCTGCTTGGTTACATTTGCATTATCAAGTGCTCTGCTGTGACATCCTTATAATAGACTCTAACATTTTTCCAATGACAGATGTTACACTAATTGGCCTCTTGTTCCCTGTGTTTGTCTCCTTGCCTCTTTGAATAAAGATCTAATGCTCTGGTGATTTGCTAGAATCTAAGAATTCTTGAATGGTTATTGGAAATGCAACCATATTCTCTGTAGCAACTTTTAATATGCTACAATGCATCGCATCCGCCACAGTGGCTCAGTGGTTAGCACTGTTGCCTCACAGTACCATACACCCAGGTTCAATCCCGACCTTGAGCAACTGTCTGTGTGGAGCTTGTGTATTCTCCCCGTGTCTGCATGGGTTTCTTCCCGTAGTCAAAGGATGTGCAGGTTAAATGGTTTGGCCATGCTAAATTATCCATAGTGTTCAGGGATGTGTAGGTTAGGTGGATTAACCATGGGAAATATAGGGTAGTTTGGGTGGGATGCTCTCCAGAGAGTTGTTGGGCTGAATGGCCTGTTTCCACACTGTAGAGATTCTAAATAGGTACCTATCAGTCTTTAGTTTATGAGTGATTGTTATTACATTTATTCCCTCTCCCCTTTTTTGAATGCTTTGATGAGTCAGTAATTTTGGAATGTTATTAGTGTCTTCAACTCTGAAGATTAATACAAAAGCATTTATTCAATTCCTCTGGCACTTCCTGGTTCCCCATCATTATTCCCCCCAGCCTTATTCTCTCAGAGGCCCATATTCACTTTAGCTTCTTTCTTCCTTTTTATATATTTTTAAAAATCTCTTGCTGTCTATCTTGATGTTATTTGCAAATTTACACTCAAAGTTTATTTTCTCCCTATTTATTGTTTCTTTGATTATCTCTTGTTGGTTTTAAGAGCTTTTCCAATCCTCTGCCTTACTACTAATTTTTGCAACATCATATATTTTTTTTTAAGATTAGATTATAATCCCTACAGTGTGGAAACAGGCCCTTCAGCCCAACAAGTCCACACCGACCCTCCGAAAAGTAACCCACCCAGACCCATTTCCCTCTGACTAATGCACCTAACACCATGGGCAATTTAGAATAGCCAAATCACCTGACCTGCACATCTTTGGACTGTGAGAGGAAACTGGAGCACCCAGAGGAAACCCACACAGACACGGGGAGAACGTGCAAACTCCACACAGACAGTCATCCGAGGCTGGAATCGAACCTGGGTCCCTGGTGCTGTGAGGCAGCAGTGCTAACCACTGAGCCACCGTGCCACCCCATCTCTGTATGTTTGATGCTATCTTTAAAGGAAAATAAAAATGCTGGCAATCACAGCAGCTCGGGCAGCATCCATGGAGAGAAAGCAAGCTACCGTTTTGAGTCGAAACATTTCTCTACGGATGCTGCCTGACCCATTCTGATCCCCAGCATTTGTTGTTTTCAGTACAGATTCCAATCTCTGCAGTAATTTCCTCTTGCATGATGCTATCCTTAACTTCCCTGAATAACCCTGGATGACTTATTCCCTTTTTTTCTAGAGCATGCATTGCAATTAGAGAAAAACATTCTTACTATTTGACACAAAAAATATCAGGGAATCATGTTTTTTGTGATAAATACTTGAAAGTGTGCAATATAAACAGTAAAATGTGGTATATTTTGGACAAAGTTAAAAATCTCACAACACCAACTGTTGGACTATAACCTGGAGTTGTGTGATTTTTAAATTTGTCTACTCCAGTCCAACATCAGCTCCTCCACATCATGACATATTTTGGAGAGGAAGATCTTTTCATCACAGGCAGTGCAGTTTTGAAAGTTTTCAGTGAGTAGTCTTAAATTTGGTAAATTACAGAAAGCAACTTGCCCACTCCCATTGTGTTTGGAAACCCAGTTGAGTGAAAGTGGGAGATGAGTGACATGTCTGCTCAGAAGATTCTTCGAGATAACCCAATTTTCTTAAGAGATTCCAACAGTTGCTCATCCCAAACACTCCCCCCGTTCCAAACAACCATTGCCATCTCTGATTTGTGAAAGGTCAAGTGTGGTTTTCACAGGCTGGGTGAGGTTGCTTTGAACTCCCCTAGTCTCCAGCCCTAACTGCACAAACAGGAATGAGAATAGGAAATGCAGGAAATATTCTGCCGAAGTGGCAGGCTTTGCGGAGGAAGAAAAACAGCTTGACATTTCAAAGTAATTGTCTTACATCTATCATTGACCTGAAATGTCAAGTCTGTTTCTCTCTCCACAAATGCTGCCAAACCAGCTGAATATTTTCTGCTCATAACAGGTGAGATTGCTGTCTGAGTTCCACTTCATAGAGCCAGGGTAATACAGAATGGAAATTGGCCCTTTGGCCCAACTCATCCATGCCAACCAGGTTTCATGAGCTGAACTAGCCTCATTTGTCTGCACTTGGCCCATATCCCTCTCAACCTTTCCTATTCACATGCTTATCCAAATATCTTTTAAATGTCGTAAATGTACCCAACTCTACCACTTCCTCTGGCAGCTTGTTCTATACCTGCACCACCCTCTGCATGAAAATGTTGCCCCTCAGGCCCCTTTTAAATCTTTTGCCTCTTATCTTAATTCTATGCCCTCTAGTTTTGGACTTCCCCATCCTAAGGAAAAGACCTTGGCTATTCCCCTTATCCATGCCTCTCATGATTTTATAAATTTCTATAAGGTCATCTCTCGGCCTCCTATGCTCTGGGAAAGAAAGTCCCAGCCACTCCAGTGTTTCCTTATAGCTCAAACCTTCCAGTCTCAGTAACATCCTTACAAATCTTTTTTGCACCCTTTTCAGTTTAATAACAGCCTTCCGAGAGTAGGGTGACCAGAATAGTATGCAGTACTCCAAATGGGGCCTTACCAATAACAACACTTTGATGAAGTGACTGGCATTATCCCTTAAGATAATAGAAAATTTGATCACAATGTACTGAATTTATAGAATTCTTCTGGTGCAGTGGTAGTGTCCCTACCTCTGTGTCTGGGTTCACATCCCAACTGCTTCAGAGATGCATCATAACATGTCTGATGAGCCTGATTAAATATATTGAGAGTGGAGTTGAATAGCAGATAGTCTACAACCTGCATTGACTCATTTGACTCAACTGTGGGCTGCTTTCCTCCTGGAGTGAGAGACAGGTAGCACAGGAAATGGACATGGATGGCAATGCTGTTACTGTTGGTGCAGGTGGAGATGTGCCCTGAGTGAGTGAGCACGCAGCACAGAGGGTGAGTGGTGTTGGGGGTTGTGGTGGGTGAGAGGGAGTGAGTAAGATAGTGCAAGTCTAGAGTATAGTCCTTGGCGGAAGGTGGCGGGAGGTCTCAGAGGCACTTAAGTTGGCAGAACGAAGAAGGTGATTGTCTTCTTATAATACTGGGCATCCCTGCAGACTGCTGAGATCGCTGATAATCAGGTGGAACAGTGTGGCATCAGGGCTGCCACTGTTGAACCCTGCTGTGCATTACCCCTTCCTGCCCAGAAAGCAGGGCACCAATTGGCTTATACCCAAAACATCGGCTCTTCCTGCTCCTCGGATGCTGCCTGACCAGCTGTGCTTTTCCAGCACCACACTTCTCAACTCTGACTCTCCAGCATCTGCAGACCTCACTTTCTGCTATCAATTAGCCCCCTGTCTGCAACATGTTGAGAACCATGCAGGGTAGCTCAAGACTGTCAGTGCTTGTTCAAGTGCACAATAGCCAGGAATGTCAGAGGTTCCAGGATTTTCAGTGAGCGGTGGACAAGTTGTTCCAGAAACAGTGATAGGAGTCACATGTTGGCCAGCTTCCTCCTCTTAAGGTGCGTTAGTGAGGTGGGGTTTTCCCAACACTGGTCATCGGTAGATTTTTAATTTCAGTTTTTATTGAATTCAAATTCCACCAGCTTCTCTGGAGGGTTTTGATGCTGGGTCCCCAGAAACCCAGCTGAGTTTCTGGGTTCATAGTCAAGTGATTATACCACTTGGTAAAAACAATGACTGCAGATGCTGGAAACCAGATTCTGGATTAGTGGTGCTGGAAGAGCACAGCAGTTCAGGCAGCATCCGAGGAGCAGTAAAATCGACGTTTCGGGCAAAAGCCCTTACTGCAAGCGGGCATCAGAGCCGCCCTGCTTTTGCCACGGGACTATGCCTACATCAGGAAACCATAAGAATTCATTTTGTGTTTTAAACAGCAGTCGCAGCTTTAAACCCACAGAACACAGCAGCTGCCGGTCCGCCCACGTGACCGGGAGATAGGAGACAGAGGACAGATCAAATCCACACTACCCATGACTCACAGACCAAAACTCCGGAATTAATTAATATGGAAACCCATCTCCTAATCACATCAAGAGACTGACTGAAACACACCCATACCCATCGATACGGAACCACCCTGACACAAAGGACAGGCATCCACCAGACAGGAACGGACAGACCAATACACACCAACACCCCAAGGGAATAAAGGGGGGTGCTAGCCCCTGCCCTCACAGAGAGAGACAAGCAGATAATACCCGGACCCGTTTTACATAAACCAATTAGCACCCTATTGTGCGTGCCCTGCAACTCTCCTGGGATGGCAGGAAACATACTATTTGCACCTACTCCAGTGATGATGGGGAACTATCATCCCATTCATCCTCAAATTCCCCACATCCTGACAACTAAAAGTATATAATATGTAGCAGCGTGCGGGAACAGGAGAGCAGCCGAGATTCGGACCTCGGTTGGTCTCCGCCGGCATTACTGTAGCAATAAATGTTACTGATTGTTGAACCGCACTCTGGGCTCAGACTGATATCATTTCATCCGCGCTAACAATTGGGGGCTTCGTCCTGGTTAACGTCGGCTGCTGGATCCCTGCGACGGCACTGGGTGAGTATCTTTACTCTTTTACTTCTCGTGTAAAAGTCTCCCAGTGCCCCGCAAGGGACTTCACTGCCGGCCGTTATCTGAACCTGTGAACAGAGTGAGTCCGGCAGTCGTGTAACGGTAGAGTACTCTTTAAAAGTGTGTGTGTGTGTGAGAGAGTGATCCTTCGCGGGTGGGTGATTGGGGTCGCGGAACACTAGTAAAAGTGTGCGTGATTATTATTATTGTCGTTTATTGTCAATGTGCTACTGTGACTGACGGACTATCCTTGGACTGACGGCTTTAGGTACGAGACCCCGACAGATTGACCCCCCCCCCGTTTAAAAACCGACTAAACAAGCCTTCCTGGTTGACCTCTGCAGTGGGAGTTAGGCAGCTATATCAGGCAGCTGGACACGCAGCTGCGGGCCCTTAGACAAACCGCGCGTGACCAGCAGGACATTAGGGACCAGGCAAAACTGCAACCGCATCTGCCCACCCAACCCCTTCCCGGCGTTGGGGACAAAGTCTTGGTCAGGGCCACCCCCGACCGGCCCGGCTTCGCCCCCCGGTGGCTGGGACCGCATGAAATCATCCTCACCAGCGACACGTGCGCCTGTGTCGACCTGAAGGGAAAGGGCAGATGGAAACACTGGTCCCAGCTTAAACCCTACCCTTAAGCCCCGACCGGACAGACTCTCCCCACCCCCCCTTTGACTTGACTCTAACCGCCCCCTTTCTCCTTACAGCGCGATGGGTGGACCGGTTCCAGGGAGACGTGCTCCTACACACACTAACCCTACACCCTTGGTAAGGGTGCCTCTCTCCCTCTCTTCCCACAGATCATGCTTCACCGGTGCACCGCTCTCCTCCCTGCTCTCCTCTTCGCCCTACGACTAGTGCCTTCCTTCCCCGAAATATATGACAACTTCTACCGCCACGGTGTTGCCTTCAACGCGTCCTACGCCATCTGTATTCCTGCAGGGGCAAGCCCGATGTGATCGACGCGTTCTACAATGCCTGGCTGGAGGTCCTCCCGGGCGTACAGACACTCTGTTTATTCTGCACGTCGGAGCGCGACCCGCGGCCGACCTGCCTCCGGCGTGCTGAGGCGATGGACTTGGGGGGGGTTGCATGTTCGGGACAATGTGTGCCATGCCAGAGGACCTCTCCTCTGCCCCGGCCTTTGATGCCTTTACTGTACGGGATCTGTCTGTTTGCGGGTATTACGAGCCTACTGATGCCGCGGTAGTCTCTTTGTATTTGTGCTTTCCACCCGCCCCGACCACACCGCCCCCGACCACGGCTCCCGAGATATTGCCATGCCCCTCTCTGGGACCGGGGCCCGTGGGGGGACTGGTATTGTGGGATGAGGGAGAGACCCTTTATGACAACGTCTGACACGAGGTCGTGCCTGTGCTGGTCAATATATCGGGCATCCGGGTACCTGACTATTGCACAGCACAGGTATGCAACCTATACGCCATGATGGGGAAGGAGATTATAGAGGGGGCCATTGACGCCATGGGGGCAACCCACTACCGAAATGACATACATAACACACACACACAACGACACAGACGGGACATAGTCAACGATGCTCTCACAGGACTCAACACGGGGACATCCGTAGTAAACTCCCTAGACATCCAGGGCCTTAACGAAAAGATCGAGCAACTAAAAGGGGTAATGAGGGTCCTGCTACAGAGGTCTCTCACAAATCAGGCAGACCAGGCACGCCTGGGGGAAGAGGGAGCGTACACCCAGCTTGACGGCATTGCAGTCCTGGAGACACACGCCCACACCATTAACCGCCTTATAGACCGGGAAAGAGAAAACACGGCCCATATCCACGGGGGGCAGCTGTGCCATGCGTACGGCCTGTGGATGGTAGCCCAGATCCGGCATAATCTTGACCAGGTCTAAAGGGGAGAGGTGCCCGACTGGATCGACAGTGCCAAACTGGCCTCACTCGCGGGGCGCTCCGGGCCGCTCGACAGCCGGACTCTGAAGGGTATGACAAGAGTATACCCAGTGATGCCCAACTTTGAGGTCAGTGAGGCGACAGGAGTAGGGATTGTCCTCCTGATCCCCGTGGTCACCCCAGAGTCAGGGCCATTTCCCCTGTTTCACATTGAGAACATCGGAGTCATACGGGAAAACACTTCCCTCAAATATCGATTAGCTCACCCCCCAGCCATATCTCGAAATGGCGCTGTGTACGGGGTGCAGCTTACAGGCTGCAAGCAGCGGGGGGCAATTACCATCTGCTCTCACCCCTTACGAAGGAGTGAAACAGCGGACTGCAGGTTCAACCGGACACAGGGCTGCACCCTTGAAATCGAACCCACGGGCCCCCACTTCACTAGGGCGGGATATGGTGGGGGGGGACGATATTGTGTCTCCACTCTTGAAACCTCATTTTGGTAGAACGGACTGCAATGCCCGATTCCCCAGCACGAGTTCTGCTTCACCCCCAGGCGCCCAGTCACGGTTGGGCAAGCTCACATCTCAGAGTTCCGGCGACGGAACCCCGAGTCCATACAAACTACTGATAAATTCAGGGACACCCTCAGGGAATATCAGGAGCCTGAACAAGCCCCCATCCCACATTTGGCCGAGGTCTTACGGGAGCTTAGGACCCGGGTAGGACACTCAGTGAAATTGTATCACCAGTTGCAGTCGCATGTAAAGGACCTAGAGGAGGACACAGACACAGCTCTGCAGTCGCAGGGGTGGGCACAGAGGGTGTGGGATTGGGGCTTGAACGTAAACATCCATCCCTGGATCCGAATCATCTCGCACACCATTGTAGGCATGCAGTTACTGCTGGCTCTGGCCTGGCTCCTGCTGGCGTGTCATTCATGCCGCCAGCACAAGAAACAAAAGGCCAGGAAGACCATGCTCCACGCCATCGACTCCTGGTGGGCGATCAGGCACCGTGAGCTCACAGGGCTCGAGTTAATGTGACCTTCTCCCGGGACTATCCAAAGGCCCCATGACTGCAGCATGACGGCAGGCGGAATGTACAGGGCGAGGAGCCGACTTTTAAAATATCGGCATCGGGGGTGTGGACATGTCCAACCCCTTGCCGAAAGTGGGGACTGCAAGCGGGCATCAGAGCCGCCCTGCTTTTGCCACGGGACTATGCCTACATCAGGAAACCATAAGAATTCATTTTGTGTTTTAAACAGCAGTCGCAGCTTTAAACCCACAGAACTCAGCAGCTGCCGGTCCGCCCACGTGACCGGGTGATAGGAGACAGAGGACAGATCAAATCCACACTATACCAACACTACCCATGACTCATAGACCAAAAACTCCAGAATTAATTAATATGGAAACCCATCTCCTAATCACATCAAAAGACTGACTGAAACACACCCATACCCATCGATACGGAGCCACCCTGACACAAAGGACAGGCATCCACCAGACAGGAACAGACAGACCAATACACACCAACACCCCAAGGGAACAAAGGGGGGTGCTAGCCCCTGCCCTCACAGAGAGAGACAAGCAGATAATACCCGGACCCGTTTTACATAAACCAATTAGCACACTATTGTGCGTGCCCTGCAACTCTCCTGGGACGGCAGGAAACATACTATTTGCACCTACTCCAGTGATGATGGGGAACTATCATCCCATTCATCCTCAAATTCCACACATCCTGACAACTAAAAGTATATAATATGTTGTAGCGCGCGGGAACAGCAGAGCAGCCGAGATTCGGACCTCGGTTGGTCTCCGCCGGCGTTACTGTAGCAATAAATGTTACCGATTGTTGAACTGCACTCTGGGCTCGGGACTGATATCATTTCATTCGCGCTAACACCCTTCATCAGGAATAAAGGCAGAGAGCCTGAAGCGTGGAGAGATAAGCTAGAGGAGGGTGGGGGTGCTGAGAAAGTAGCATAGAGTACAATAGATGAGTGGGGGAGGGGATGAAGGTGATAGGTCAGGGAGGAGGGTGGAGTGGATAGGTGGAAAAGAAGATAGGCAGGTAGGACAAGTCATGGGGACAGTGCTGAGCTGGAAGTTTGGAACTAGGGTGAGGTGGGGGAAGGGGAAATGAGGAGATTCTTGTAGAGAGAGGAGGAAAACGTCTTCAAGGCAGGCATTCTTGCAAGAGGATTCACAGCAGGGTTAAAATCAACGAGGTAAAAACAAGCACTGCAGATGCTGGAAACCAGATTCTGGATTAGTGGTGCTGGAAGAGCACAGCAGTTCTGGCAGCATCCGAGGAACAGTAAAATCGATGAAGGGCTTTTGCCTGAAACGTCGATTTTACTGCTCCTTGGCTGCTGCCTGAACTGCTGTGCTCTTCCAGTACCACTAATCCTGATTATACCACTCGGCCATAATCCTTGTTGCAGAGTGCACTTAAGAGACACTGATTCCTGATTTATTCAAATTTTTTCCAAAAACGTCAGTTTCCAGGTCACATTTAATGCACATTCTCAAGATAAAAATAGAAAGAAATATTTAATTAAATATTATGATTAACCAATTATAACAGGAATATTTCCTGTAGCTTCCATCATAAAGAGCCAACATGAGTAACTTTGTTAGAATTCATTTGTACTAAATTACCTCATAATTGTGCATTTATTAGAGTCGCTGTCCTGAAATAGCATACCTCCTCATTTCAATTCGACTGTTCCTGTGTTTTGTACCAGTCTTTTTATTCTTTACTGATTCTTCCTTTATGTAAATTCTCAAAGGAAAAGGTTACGGATAATAAAGCTGCGTCAAACTGTTTTGCTTTACCATTTGTTTGTATATTGAATTTTTAGAAGCCAAGATTATAGTACTATTTACAAATTATTGATTACCCATTGCATGTTCTTATTTGTTTCTGTTTATTACTTCTTATTTCATGAATCTGGTCCTTTGTTGTTGCAAGTTTGTTTCCTTTGCCTTTCTTTGTGCTGTATCTGTGTTTCTTTTCCATTATCATTGTTCCTTCCATTTCGCTACATTTCTGTAACAGGGAGATATTTGAAGTTACTACTTCTTGTGACAAGCCTTCACCTCCTCCGACTGAATCAGATGAACAAACATGTGCGTGGTTGAATTTCAAAGATCTTGCCACTCATCGGGTCAGGCAGTCATGAATTGTCTCTGAGAATCCCAACGTTGGAGTTTAGCAGAAAACAAGTTGAAAAGCTGTTGAAAATATACTTCAGAATAATTTGTTACCTTTCAAAATAAGCCTTTTTTTTGTCATTTGAAAACAGGGTTACAATCAAGAGACAGATCACGTTTGCATCATCAATTGATGCAAATAGTTCCTTGCAGAATTTCTCCCTCTTGTGTTTAAGATGTGTATATATCAAAATAATTTCTGTTGGAATTTTCAACAGCCACTTTGTGTGTTATGTCTAAGGAGTTGTTCAAAAGTATTTACCATGAATTGTGCTGAGTTAGTTATCTCGAAGTGTTAATGTGCTCAGAATGGTTATCAAATAAAGGGAGGGAACTTAATTGTTAGGAGAATGTCATTTGGTTACATTCAGGAGTGATTTAAAGGTTAGATCTTAATTTAGAAAATACTTTTTTTTGTACAAAACAAAAGGGCATGGAGGTGATTGTCATGGTTTGAGCAAAGGACAACCTCATGTTAAAAAAACTCCATGAGACTGTGAGCAATCTATTGTGTTCACCCAGTATTTTTAAAACTTGCCATGGATTTTTTGCTGGCAGTTTTTACCATGAAATACAGATTAGACAAAAGCGAAAGTTAGTCAGGAAATAGTTAGCACTCATTTCTAATGTTACATTTTATGTAATTGCAGCACGTTAATATTGAACTAATTCACCAGCTTCTTCATTACAGTAACTATTTGAGATGTACAATCCAATCGAGTCATTTTCAAATCACACAATCCCAATACATTTACTTTTCAGCCCACTTACATACTTTGACCGACTCTGAGTTCTGAGCTGCCTCCTCAAATCCCAACAGCCCATCTAATTTAGTATGTGCTCATGAGTTAAATGTGATTCCAGATACCACTCCAGTCTAACTGACCCTTAAAAGCCCTCCAAAGTGATCCAGCAAACCATTTAGTTAGAAAAGCGCAGCTAAGATAAAAGGCAGGGAGGAGGGACTTGGGGGAGGGGCGTTGGGAATAGGTGGAAGGAGGTTAAGGTGAGGGTGATCTTCTTCCGGACCTCTCCGGCCTATCACCTCACCTTAACCTCCTTCTACCTATCGTACTCCCAACACCCCTCCCCCAAATCCCTCCTCCCTGCCTTTTATCTTAGCCTGCTTGGCACACCCTCCTCATTCCTGAAGAAGGGCTTATGCCCGAAACGTCAATTCTCCTGTTCCTTTGATGCTGCCTGACCTGCTGCGCTTTTCCAGCAACACATTTTTAAGCTCTGATCTCCAGCATCTGCAGTCCTCACTTTCTCCTAGTCCATTTAGTTAGAAAGCCCACTACCTCCAACGTAATCAGCCAGGGATAGACAATAAATGAATGCTAGGTAAAAACAATGACTGCAGATGCTGGAAACCAGATTCTGGATTAGTGGTGCTGGAAGAGCACCCTCTTCTTACCGCCCCCTCGACCATGACCCCACCCCCCAATCACCAAACCATCATCTCCCAGACCATACAGAACCTCATCACCTCAGATCTCCCACCCACAGCTTCCAAACTCAGTCCGGGAACCCCGCACTGCCTGGTTCTACCTCCTTCCCAAGATCCACAAGCCTGACCACCCTGGCCGACCTATTGTCTCAGCATGCTCCTGCCCCACTGAACTTATCTCTACCTACCTCGCCCCTGTCCTATCCCCCCCAGTCCAGGAACTCCCCACATATGTTCGAGACACCACCCACGCCCTCTACCTCCTCCAAGACTTCCATTTCCCCAGCCCCCAATGCCTCATCTTCACCATGGATATCCAATCCCTCTACACCTCCATCCGCCATGACCAGGGCCTCCAAGCCCTCCATTTTTTCCTCTCCCGACATCCCCAACAGTACCCTTCCACCGACATTCTCATTTGTTTGGCCGAACTGGTCCTCACCCTTAACAATTTCTCCTTCGAATCCTCCCACTTCCTCCAGACCAAAGGGGTAGCCATGGGCACACGTATGGGCCCCAGCTATGTCTGTCTCTTTGTTGGCTACATAGAGCAGTTGATCTTCCGTAATTACACCGGCACCACTCCCCACCTCTTCCTCCGCTACATTGATGACTGTATTGGCGCCACCTCGTGCTCCCGCGAGGAGGTTGAGCAATTCATCAACTTCACCAACACATTCCACCCTGACCTTAAATTTACCTGGATCATCTCTGACACCTCCCTCCCCTTCCTGGACCTCTCCATCTCCATTAATGACGACCAACTTGACACTGACATTTTTTGCAAACCCATCGACTCCCACAGCTACCTGGATTACACCTCTTCCCACCCTACCTCTTGCAAAAATGCCATCCCGTAATCCCAATTCCTCCGCCTCTGCCGTATCTGCTCCCAGGAGGACCAGTTCCACCACAGAACACACCAGGTGGCCTCCTTCTTTAGAAACCGCAATTTCCCTTCCCACGTGGTTAAAGATGCCCTCCAACGCATCTCGTCCACATCTCGCACCTCCGCCCTCAAACCCCACCCCTCCAACCGTAACAAGGACAGAAAACCCCTGGTGCTCACCTTCCACCCTACCAACCTTCGCATAAACCAAATCAACTGCTGACATTTCCACCACCTCCAAAAAGACCCCGCCACCAGGGATATATTTCCCTCCCCACCCCTTTCCGCCTTCCGCAAAGACCGTTCCCTCCATGACTACCTGGTCAGGTCCACGCCCCCCTATAACCCACCCTCCCATCCTGGCACCTTCCCCTGCCAACGCAGGAACTGCAAAACCTGCACCCACACCTCCTCCCTCACCTCCATCCAAGGCCCTAAAGGAGCCTTCCACATCCATCAAAGTTTTACCTGCTCATCCACTAATATCATTTATTGTATCTGTAGCTCCCGATGCGGCCCCTCTACATTGGGGAGACTGGGCGCCTCCTAGCAGAGCGCTTTAGGGAACATCTCCGGGACACCCGCACCAATCAACCACACCGCCCCGTGGCCCAACATTTCAACTCCCCCTCCCACTCTGCCGAGGACATGGAGATCCTGGGCTTCCTTCACTGCCGCTCCCTCACCACCAGACGCCTGGAGGAAGAACGCCTCATCTTCCGCCTCGGAACACTTCAACCCCAGGGCATCAATGTGGACTTCAACAGTTTCTTCATTTCCCCTTCCCCCACCTCACCCTAGTTCCAAACTTCCAGCTCAGCACAGTCCCCATGACTTGTCCTACCTGCCTATCTTCTTTCCACCTATCCACTGCACCCTCCTCCCCAACCTATCACCTTCATCCCCTCCCCCACTCACCTATTGTACTCTATGCTACTTTCTCCCCACCCCCACACTCCTCTAGCTTATCTCTCCACGCTTCTGGCTCTCTGCCTTTATTCCTGATTAAGGGCTTTTGTCCGAAACGCCGATTTTATTGCTCCTCGAATGCTGCCTGAACTGCTGTGCTCTTCCAGCCCCACTAATCCAGAATAAATGAATGCTCACATGCTGAGAATTCACCTTTTAAGAAATGATTGGAATATTGCTTACAATTTATGGACTCCACACTTATGGGAAAGATGTTGAAGTACTGAGGTGTTTTTCAGGTGGGGACAAGGTAGAATCCCATGAAAACACCTGGGATTTATAAATCACGGTGTAGAATTCAAAAGCAAGAAATTTACTTTGAACCTTATATTTAATAACTGGAGGATAAGGCCCATCACATGGAAGTTCTGGAGAGGGGGCAGCAAAGATTGACAACAACAGCTCCAGGGATGAGGAGCATCAGAGGTGTGGATAGATCTGGAACAAGCTGAGAACCTGTCCCAGGCAGCCAGCAGGATGATTGGCCAAATGGACTTCTTCAGCATCAAATCTGAGGAAGGACGTTCTAGCTTGGAGGGAGTGCAGCAAAGGTTTACCATATCGATCCCTGGGCTGGCAGGACTGATGCATGAAGAGACATTGGATTGGTTAGGATTATATTCAATGGGGTTTAGAAGAATGAGGAGGATCTCATGGATTCATGCGATGTGGAGATGTTTCCACTAGCAGAAGATATAAAAACTGGAGGACACAGCCTCAGAGTGAAAAGACAATCCTTTAGAACTGAGCTGAGGGGAATTTATTTAATCAGAGGGTGGTGAATCTGTGGAACTCATAGCTACAGACAGCTGTGGTGGCCAATTCATGGTGTGTATATAAAACAAAGATAGATAGGTTCTTGATTAGGAAGTGGATCGAGGGTTATAGGGAGAAGGCAGGAGAATGGGGATGAGAAACTTATTAGCAATGGTGGAGCAGACTTGATGGGCTGAATGACCTAATTCTGCTCCTATACCTTACGGTCTTATAAAACTATAAAATTTTAACAGGAGAGGGTAGACAGAATAAAGGCAGGAAAAATGTTCCCAATGACCTGGAGACCAGAAACAGGGGGTCACAGTCCAAGGATACCGGGTCAGCCATTTCAGTCTGATATGAGGAGAAATGTCTTCACCCAGAGAGTGGGGAGCCTGGGGAATTCTCTACCACAGAGAGCTGCTGGGACCTAAACATTGAATGTTTTTAAGAAGGAGATAGATAAAGATCTTAGGGCTAAAGGGATCAAAGGGTATGGGGAGAAATTAGGAACAGGAGACTGAATTGGATATCAGCCATGATCATATTGAACAGTAGAGCAGTTTGAGGGGCTAAGTGGCCTACTCCTGCTTCTATTTCCTGTGTTTCGATATTTCTATAGCTGGCCTAAGATTTGTAAAGCACTGTGTAGGTTAAACTGGACTCTAACATGAGCTCAGAAAAATTTGAATCGTGAGTTTTGTTTTCATGAATCTGATGTGATTGAGTTGATCAAGATGTTTAGAAAGGAATAGATGTAATAATTGGTTTCCCAATGGTTGGGAGGGCAAGGAAATTGGAAAATAAGGATAAGATTAAACATTGGAAATTTAAACCAGAAAGCAGGAGTGTTCTGTTTTGCTTAACCATAACATTGAACTCAGGCAGCATCTGATGAGCAGCAAAATCGACGTTTCGGGCAAAAGCCCTTCATCAGGAATATAATGTATTCTTGATGAAGGGCTTTTGCCCAAAACATCGATTTTCCTGCTCCTCAGATGCTGCCTGAACTGCTGTGCTTTTCCAGCACCACTCTACTCCAGAATCTGGTTTCCAGCATCTGCAGTCACTGTTTTTACCATAACAATGAACTGCACAACTTGAGTTGCTGATTGAAAGAGAGACCAAGTTGGCATTAAGAATGGATGATCAGTTGAAATAAAGGGGGAATAAAGGACTAGGGGATGATAAGACATAGGGCACTCTCGCATACAGGATAAACAGCCTCATGGCTGGTTCTGCTCCACTTCTGCCTGTAACTCAAATTCGATGTAATGCCCCAACCTCCACTGAGTGGAGCTGCATGATCAGATTAGTGGGATGCTTCTTTTCAAATTAACTCACAAACACACTTTGACAGACTTTAATCCTGTGGGGAAAAAAGCAAACCACTCTGCCTGACCACCACTCGCTCACAGCAACCATGTCTGTTTTTAGCGAAATAGAGCAAACCCATAATGCCACTGGTATCTCAACGTGACCACATTGAACTCAGGAACTAACAGTGAAATGATAATTACCTAAGCAGTTTCACCCCCCCCCCCCCCCACAACTGAAGGAACACATTACCTAGATGATCTGCTAACTGGTTTTCCTACCTCACAATAGTATCACTGCTCCTGAAGCCTTGAGGGCACTCCCTGTCTCCCCAGGTACTCAATCCCCACAAAGCCCACACAGACTAGGTGGCACCAAGATACCTGACAAGAATGAACATTACTGAAAATGTGTTGCTGGAAAAGCACAGCAGGTCAGGCAGCATCCAAGGAGCAGGAGAATCGACGTTTTGGGCATGAGCCCTTCTTCAGGAATGAGGAAAGTGTGCCCAGCAGGCTAAAATAAAAGGTAGGGAGGAGGGGAAGGGGCATTGCAAATGCGATAGGTGGAAGGAGGTAAAGGTGAGGGTGATAGGCCGGAGTGGGGGTGGGGGCGGAGAGGTCAGGAAGAAGACTGCAGGTTAGGAAGGTGGTGCTGAGTTTAAGGGTTGGGACTGAGCCAAGGTGGGGGGAGGGGAAATGAGGAAACTGGAGAAATCTGAGTTCATCCTTTTCCAGTAACACATTTTCAGCTCTGATCTCTAACATCTGCAGTCCTCACTTTCTCCTAGAACCTCCCCCAAGTCCCTCCTCCCTACCTTTTGGGAAAGCAAATCTTAGCAGGACTTATACACTTAATGCTAAGGTACTTGGAAGTGTTGCTGAACAAAAAGATCTTGGAGTGCAGGTTTGTAGCTCCTTGAAAGGAGAGTTGCAGGTAGATAGGATAGTGGAGAAGGTGTTCAGCATGCTTTCCTTTATTGGTCAGAGTATTGAGTACAGGAGTTGGAAAGTCATGTTGCAGCTGTACAGGACACTAGTTCAGCCACTTTTGGAATATTGCGTGCAATTCTGGTCTCCTTCCTATCGGAAAGATGTTGTGAAACTCGAAAGGGTTCAGAAAAGATTTACAAGCATGTTGCCACGATTGGAGGATTTGAGCTATAGGGAAAGGCTGAACAGGCTGGGGCTGTTTTCCCTGGAGCATTGGAGGCTGAGGGGTGACCTTATAGAGGTTTATAAAACCATGAGGGGCATGGATAGGATAAATAGACAAAGTCTTTTCCCTGGGGTCGGGGAGCCCAGAACTTAAGGGCACAGAGGTTTAGGGTGAGAGGGGAAAGATATAAAAGAGACCGAAGGGGCAAAGTTTTCTCACAGAGGGTGGTGCATGTATGGAATGAGCTGCCAGAGGAAGTGGTGGAGGCTGGTACAATTGCATATTTAAAAGGCATCTGAATTGGGTACATGAATAGGAAGGGTTTGGAGAGATATGGGCCGGGTGCTGGCAAGTGGGACTAGTTAGGTTGGGATATCTGGTCGGCTTGGATGAGTTGGACCGAAAGGTCTGTTTCCGTGCTGTCACATCTCTAGGACTCTATTCTTCCAACCAAAATGCATGGCCTCAGACGTTCCCACATTGTATTCCATCTGCCACTTCTTTGCCCATTCTCCTGGCCTATCCAAGTCCTTCTGCAGCCTCCCTGCTTCCTCAACATTACCTGACTCTCCACACATCTTTGTTCATCTGTAAACTTACCCTCAGTTCCTTCATCCAGTTTGTTAATGTAAAACACGAATAGCTTAATCCCAAAATCAGTCACCAGTCATCAGACCCCCTTATTCCGACTCTCTGCCTTCTGCCAGTCAGGTGGAAGTGGGAACTGCAGATGCTGGAGATCAGAGTCAAGATTAGAGTGGTGCTGGAAAAGCACAGCAGGTCAGGCAGCATCCAAGGAGCAGGAAAATCAACGTTCCTGATGAAGGGTTTTTGCCCAAAATGTCAATTCGCCTTCTCCTCAGATGCTGCCTGACCTGTTGTGCTTTTCCAGCACCACTCTAATTGCCAGTCAGCCAATCCTCTATTCATGCCAGTATCTTGCCCCAAACACCATGGGTTCTTATTTAGCAGCTTCCTGTGCAGCACCTTGTCAAAGGCCTTCTGGAAATCCAAACAGATCAGAAGAGAAACATAGTTAACGTTTTGAGTCTGGAATGGCACTTCTGCAGGAACATCCTTTTTCAGAAAATTACATAACTGGGCAGAATCACCAAAAACAGTATCAATTACAAAAGGTGGTTAGGTTTCAAATGTAATGGATTAGCAATTTAATTAAAAACGGGCTAGTGTTAGGGAGTCAATAATCTCGGATGCTGCCTGACCAGCTGTGCTTTTCCAGCACTACACTCTCAACTCTGATCTGTGGCCTAACCCCAAACACCTGCCTTTGGCCCATACCCCTTAATACCTTCACTTAACAAACATTTATCAATCTTAGATTTAAAATTAACAACTGATAAAGCATCCACTGCCGTTTTTGAAAGAGTGTTCCAAACCTTTATCCTTTCTGTGTGGAAGTGCTTCCTAACATCTCTCGTGAACGGTCTGGTCCTAATTCTTAGACTATGCCCCCCTAGTTCTACAATGCAAACTAAAGATGATGTTGAGGTGCCGGTGTTGGACTGGGGTGGACAAAGTTAGAAGTCACCAGGTTACAGTCCAACAGGTTTACTTAAAATCACGAGCTTTTGGAGCACTGCCCCTTCGTCAGGTGAAGTTCATGGTGTTGTGTGATCTCTGGCTAATTAAAGAGATGTAGGAAGCATTAAAAAAATTAAGAATAATTAAAGTGAACATGGCGTGTGAGGAAGCATTTTCAAAAATCATAAATGTCACATTCTAACAATAAAATAAGAATTATTAAAATTGAAATGCTTCTGAGATTGAAGGTTTGCAAATTTCAGGTGCTGATCATAAAATACCAAAAATATTTAATCTACACTTCACATCAGCATTTGAACAATATTCAAAAGGCGGAGGGGATATTCTGAACATAAGTGGGGATGAAGTGGGTGACAATACGATGGATAAAAGTAAATAGGTTAGTCACCTGATTAAAAGGAGGGCAAAGTGCTAAATTAGAGAGGAATAGTCTCTCCCACTTATTTGGATGATTTATTTGATTAAACTGTTCACTAATTCTTCACGTAAATAGAGAATTTCCAATCCATGTGGCTCCTTGTTAAGTGAGAATTGTTACACTAACAATAACATGTTTAATGTGCACACAGTTGCCAAACAAAAACTAAAAGGGGAAAGACTGTACTGAGATGTCAGGGCAGCTCAGTGGTTAGCACTACTACTAATAATAGGGTAGTTATGGTAGGGGATTTTAACTTTCCAAACGTCGACTGGGACTGCCATAGTGTTAAAGGTTTAGATGGAGAGGAATTTCTTAAGTGTGTACAAGACAATTTTCTGATTCAGATGTGGATGTACCTACGAGAGAAGGTGCAAAACTTGACCTACTCTTGGGAAATAAGGCAGGGCAGGTGACTGAGGTGTCAGTGGGGGAGCACTTTGGGGCCAGTGACCATAATTCTATTCGTGTTAAAATAGTGATGGAAAAGGATAGACCAGATCTAAAAGTTGAAGTTCTAAATTGGAGAAAGGCCAATTTTGACGGTATTAGGCAAGAACTTTCAAAAGCTGATTGGAGGCAGATGTTCGCAGGTAACGGGACAGCTGGAAAATGGGAAGCCTTCAGAAATGAGATAAGACTCCAGAGAAAGTATTTTCCTGTCAGGGTGAAAGGGAATGCTGGATGACTAAAGAAATTGAAGGTTTGGTTAAGAAAAAGAAGGAAGCATATGTCAGGTATTGACAGGATAGATCGAGTGAATCCTTAGAAGAGTATAAAGAAAGTAGGAGTATACTTAAGAAGGAAATCAGGAGGGCAAATGGGGACATGAGATAGCTTTGGCAAATAGAATTAAGGAGAATCCAAAGGGTTTTTACAAATATATTAAGGACAAAAGCGTAACTAGGGAGAAATTAGGCCCCTCAAAGATCAGCAAGGCGGCCTTTGTGTGGAGCCACAGAAAATGGGGGAGATACAAAATGAATATTTTGCATCAGTATTTACTTTGGAAAAGGATATGGAAGATATAGACTGTAGGGAAATAGATGGTGACATCCTGCAAAATGTCCAGATTACAGAGGAGGAAGTGCTGGATGTCTTGAAATGGTTAAAAGTGGATAAATCCGCAGGACCTGATTAGGTGTACCCGAGAACTCTGCGGGAAGCTAGAGAAGTGATTGCTGGGCCTCTTGCTGAGATATTTGTATCATCGATAGTCACAGGTAAGGTGCCGGAAGACTGGAGGTTGGCAAACGTGGTGTCACTGTTTAAGAAGGGTGGTAAAGACAAGCCAGGGAACAATAGACCAGTGAGCCTGACCTCGGTGGTGGGCAAGTTGTTGGAGGGAATCCTGAGGGACAGGATGTATATGTATTTGGAAAGGCAAGGATTGATTTGGGATAGTCAATAGGGCTTTGTGCATGGGAAATCATGTCTCACAAACTTGATTGAGTTTTTTGAAGAAGTAACAAAGAGGATTGATGAGGACAGAGCAGTAGATGTGATCTATATGGATTTCAATAAGGCGTTCGACAAGGTTCCCCATGGGAGACTGATTATCAAGGTTAGATCTCATGGAATACAGGGAGAACTAGCCATTTGGATACAGAACTGGCTCAAAGGTAGAAGACAGAGGGTGGTGGAGGGTTGTTTTTCAGACTGGAGGCCCGTGACCAATGGAGTGCCACAAGGATCGGCGCTGGGTCCTCTACTTTTTGTCATTTACGTAAATGATTTGGATGCGAGCATAAGAGTTACAGTTAGTAAGTTTGCAGATGACACCAAAATTGGAGGTGTAGTGGACAGCGAAAAGGGTTACCTCAGATTACAACAGGATCTGGACCAGATGGGTCAATGGGCTGAGAAGAGGCAGATGGAGTTCAATTCAGATAAATGTGAGGTGCTGCATTTTGGGAAAGCAAATCTTAGCAGGACTTATACACTTCATGGTAAGGTCCTAGGGAGTGTTGCTGAACAAAGAGACTTTGGAGTGCGGATTCATAGCTCCTTGAAAGTGGAGTCACAGGTAGATAGGATAGTGAAGAAGGTGTTTGGTATGCTTTCCTTTATTGGTCAGAGTATTGAGTACAGGGGTTGGGAGGTCATGTTGCGGCTGTACAGGACATTGGTTAGGCAGCTGTTGGAATATTGCTTGCAATTCTGGTCTCCTTCTTATCGGAAAGATGTTGTGAAACTGGAAAGGGTTCAGAAAAGATTTACAAGGATGTTGCCAGGATTGGAGGATACGAGCTACAGGGCGAGGCTGACCAGGCTGGGGCTATTTTCCCTGGAGCGTCAGACACAGAGGAGTGACCTTATAGAGGTTTACAAAATTATGAGGGGCATGGATAGGATAAATAGACAAAGTCTTTTCCCTGAGGTTGGGGAGTCCAGAACTAGAGGGCATAGATTTAGAGTGAGAGGGGAAAGATATAAAAGAGACCTAAGGGGCAACCTTTTCACGCAGAGGGTGGTATGTGTATGGAATGAGCTGCCAGAGGAAATGGTGGAGGCTGGTACAATTGCAACATTTAAGAGGTATTTGGATGGGTATATGAATAGGAAGGGTTTGGAGGGATATGGGCCGGGTGCTGGCAGGTGGGACTAGATTGAGTTGGGATATCTGGTCGGCATGGACGGGTTGGACTGAAGGATCTGTTTCCATGCTGTACATCTCTATGACTACTGTCTCACAGCACCAGGGAGATTGTCTGTGTGGAGTCTGCATATGCTCCCCATGTCTGCGTGGGTTTCCTCCCACAGTCCAAAGATGTGCAGGTTAGGTGAATTGGCTATGCTAAGTTGCCCATAGTAATGAGGCATGTCTCGGTTAGGGGCAGTGGTTGGGGTAAATATAGGATAACATGATAGGGAAATGAGTCTGGGTGGACTTGGGCTGAATAGCCTGTTTCCACGCTGAAGGGATTCTATGATTATTGCTTTGATCCTGATAAGGGATTGGTTATATCAGTTAGCTGGTTTGCGATGCAGAGTAATACCAACAGTGTGGGTTCCATTCCTGCACCAGTTGGGATTATCATGAGGATCCTGCCTTCTCAACCTCATGCCTCAGATTAACCTTACTGTTTATCTCTCACTGATGAGAGAGCAGGCCTCTGGGACAATGACAATCTTTTACCTTTCTGAGAGTACTTTGACACTGATCTCATATCTGACCACAATTAATGAGCTGGGTGCCATGCATTTAAAGAATATGTGTAGAATGGGCAAGGCTGAGAGAGCAAGAGTGAATGGGCGCAATGGATCACACACGAGTCTTTTACTTCAGAGAGCAAAGTTCAAACGTTGGCTGGATACATAGCTAAAATCTAATGTGGCTAGATCACATTCAACTCTGAGTGGGTGTGGGTCCAACATAAAACAGCTGGCACTCAAATAGCAATTGCCATCAAAATAGCTACAGCATTCAGATATGTCCTTCTGCAGTTAGAAATGATGCAGAGATGAAAGATTGTTCTTTTGTCTCTTTTAAGCTGGATTGTATATGGGGCAGAAACGTTTACCTACTGTCATAAGCAGTTTTTTTAAAAAGTGATTAGTGAATCAGTTTCATTTCTACTTACTGCACACTAACATTAGACCCACGTCTTGCTGGAATACAGCATTAAGTGACAGGTATGTTTGCATCCTGCATCTTTCAGTTTCAAAATGTTTTTCCCTGTAAAATTGCTGAATGTGTGAGCTGCTAATAATTTGGTGGAGACAAAACAGGACATTTATATCATTGTGAATGACAGCTTGTTTACCTTACTCTTAATCATCAAACCTCATCGATCAGAGGTGTAATGGGAAAAACAAGGAGGAATTTTGTGTCAAATCAGAGAAAGCAAAATAATTAGGTTGGAATAAAAAGGGACAGGAGCTTAAAAACAAAATGAGACAAAGGAAAATTCAGGAAAACATTTCAGGGTATAACATTGTGTTGCCCAGGTTTTCTTGGATGTGGTTATGATTATCTGATCCAGTCGAGGTCAGAATGAGGCAAATGTGATGCTCTTGCATCTGTGTGATTGTAGCGTGTAGCTGAGCAGGATTATACAATGCCTGCTAGTTACAAGGGTGAAGCAGCATTGAAAAATTGCAGATATGTACTGAGGTTCTACAGGTCCCCGGTGTTGCGAAGGATGGGCCTGGCCCCGCTGCCGCGGAACGCTCCGAGTAGTTGGACCGCTCCGTATCACCTGTCCTTCATGGAGAAGTTTATGAAGAAAAACACCTTTGACCACAAGTCCATCAGGAAGTGGTCAGCACGTGGTGTCCTTGAGACCCTTCGGGAAAAGGAGAGGGCGGATCCTATCGAGCGGTTCCCTGAGCAGACTGTCAAAGTCATTTGGCAGAATGCCTGATCGCCAGAACTTTCCAACAAGCACCAAGACATGGCTTGGCTGGTGGTGAAATCCTTTATGCATGCCCGGACTCTCAGCCACACCGCTCGCTGCCTTTGAAGTGGCTGCGGGGGGGGGGGGGGGGGGGACGAGACTGTCACACACCTCCTTCTGGAATGTGCCTACGCAAAAGTAGTCTGGAGAGGACACCCTCATTTCACTGTATCCCAGTAAAGCTGTTCAATCTCCTTAGCTCTGTCTGTAACAGCGGTTTTAGATTAGATTACTTACAGTGCAGAAACAGGCCCTTCGGCCCAACAAGTCCACACCGACCCTCCGAAATGCAACGCACCCAGACCCATTACATTTACCCCTTCACCTAACACTACGGGCAATTTAGCATGGCCAATTCACCTAACCTGCACATTTTTGGACTGTGGGAGGAAACCAGAGCACCCGGAGGAAATCCACGCAGACAAGGGGAGAATGTGCAAACTCCATACAGACTGTTGCCTGAGGCGGGAATTGAACCCAGGTCTTTGGCGCTGTGAGGTAGCAGTGCTAACCACTGTGCCACCCACCAGTTAATTTCACTCCCTTAAACTTTAAAACATGATTTTTAAAAAAGCATCAAATTTACTGCATGCAGGAGTCAGTCTATCTGTCCTGATCCACCCATGTCAATATTACAGTCAAGGAAGCACACCAATAGCCCTACTGTCTTAGAAAGCTAAGGAAATTCAACATGTCCACAATGACTCTTACAAACTTTTATAGATGCACCAGAGAAAGCATCCTATCCAGATGCATCTCAGCTTGGTTTGTAACTGCTATGCCCAAGACTACAAGAAATTACCGAAAGTTGTGAACATAACCCAGTCCATCACGAAAACCAACCTCCATCCATTGACTCTGTCTACACTTCCTGCTGTCTCAGGACAGTGGCCAATGTAATCAAAGATCCCTCCCAACCCTGTTACACTCTCTTCCACCCTCCTCCATCAGGCACAAGGTACAAAACGTTTGAAAACACAAACCAAACGATTCAAGAACAGCTTCTTCCCCACTGTTATCAGCTTTATGAACAGACCACCCATATATTAGGGTTGATCTTTCTGTGCATATTCTCTGCGACTGTAATGCCATATTCTGTATGCTGTTATCCTGATGTACTAATGACTACATATTATCCTGATGTACTCATGTAAGGTATGGTTTGTCTGGACACCACATAAGACAATACTTTTCACTGTATCTTAGAACATGCAACAGTAATAAAATCAAATCAAGGGCTTTAATTGTCCTCTTTCTGGGCTGGAGAATTTGCATTAGCAATTATGATGTCACAGAAAAAGGTATCAATGCTCTCAGTACCAGCTGTAACTGGCTGCTGTGATTTTAGCAAGCAATTAATGATAGCATACAGTCAATGTAGAAGTAACAGAGGTTGAGAGTAAGGTGTCGATCAAGGTATTACAGAGAAAATTGTCTAGCTAAGCTTGGTGATTAGCAACTGACACATGCATCCTTTTCTGAACAGTCTGGCTGGTTTGCGAGTTAGCAATTGCATGAAATGTGAATTCACTATTATATTTCCATCAATGTTTGAGACAACATCAAGTATTATTTGTGGTCTGGAAATTATTGTCAGTGTAAAATTCCAGAAATACGCCGTGGGAAATTGGTAGAACCAAGCTGCTTTAGTTTTGAGGCAGCTCACCAAGGGGTTGCAGCTGGGGTCCTGGAACCAGGTAGCGAGAAATATTGGGAAAGGAACTGACTGGAAACCATGAGAGGCAGGTGGGAAAGCAGAGCAGAGATTAATGAGTAGAGGTGTCTGTTTGTTGTAAGGTTAAATACTCAGAACTACTGTCTACATGTTTTGAAATCAAACACTGATTTTACACTGACATTCCAAATGTACCCGCCTTTAAAGGTGATTACACTCAGCACTGTGATCTTCATGCAAATTGAATTCTGACCATTTTACAGTTTACCATAACATTAACCCAGCAACATTGGATAACATGAAAGGCGGATTGCAATAGGAAGTCAATATTATTCCCATTCCTACTATATCATTCTGACATCCAAAAACTGGAGGATCATAGAAACATAGAAAGTAAGAGCAGGGGTAGGCCATTTGGCTCTTCAAACCTGCTCCCCATTCAATATGATCACTGATTGTAGGTTTGATCGTTGAGCTGGAAGGTTCATTTTCAGATGTTTCGTCACCATACTAGGTAACATCTTCAGTGAGCCTCCAGATGAAGCACTGGTGGTGTAGCCCATTTTCTATTTATATATTTGGGTTTCCTTTGGTTGGTGATGTCATTGCCTGTGATGGTGTCATTTTCTTTGGTGATGTCATTTCCTGATATTTTTCACAGGGGGTGGTAAATGGGATCCAAGTCTGTGTGTTTATTGATAGAGTTCTGGTTCAAACCCAAGGAAACCCAAACATATGAATAGAAAGCAAACTAAACCACCAATGCTTCATTCAGAGGCTCACTGATAAAGTTACCTAGTACGGTGACAAAATGTCTGAAAACTAACCTTCCAACTCAGCAAGCAAATCTACATCCAAAACCTCAACCTGAGCTACAAATCTTCTCAAATCACGCTATCAATGTGATCACATTTGATTATCCAACTCAGTAACCTGTTCCATCTTCTCCTCATCCTCTTTAATCCCTTCTGCTTTATGAACTATAACCTAACGCCTCTTTAAAAACATTCAATATTTTGGCCTCAACCAAAAGACAATCATTGTGCTAAATGGGACAGACTTCAAACAGATCTAACAACTAAGGACTGGCCATACAAGAATGCACTGTGGATCATCAACAGCAACAGAAGTATTCTCCAACTCAATATGCAACCACATCTCAGCTCCGGAACATCTCTGCAGGAGTTCCTCAGGGTAGTGCCCTCGGCCCAACCATCTTCAGCTGCTTCGTTAATGACCTTCCCTCCAATGTAAAGTCAGAAATGGGCAATGAAGCACCATTTGTGATTCCTCAAATACTGAAGCAGTCTTTGTTCAAATGCAACAAGATCTGGACAATATCTAGGCTTGGGCTGACAAGTGATAAGTAACTTTTGCGCACACAAATGCCAGAGAATGACATCTCCAATAAGAGACAAGCTAACCACCACCCCTTGATATTCATTGTTGCTACCATCACTGAATCTTCCACTGTCAATACCCTGGGAGTCACCATTCACCTGGACTCAACTAAACACAGTGGCTCCAAAAACAGGTCAGAGGCTAGGAATAGTGCAGGAATAATTCCCCAAAGCCTATCCACTACTTGCAAAGCAAAAGTCAAAAATACTCCCTATTTGCCTAGATGGGTGCAGCTCCAATAACTCTCAGAAGCTTGACACCCTCGAGGACAAAGCAGCCTACTGAATGGCACATCCACAAGCAACCATTCTCTCCACTGTCACTCAGTATAAGCAGTGTGTACTATCTACAAGGTGCACTGCAGAAATTCACCAAAGATCCTTAGATAGCACCTTCCAAACCCACAAAGAAAATCAGAAATTGCTGGAGAATCTCATCAAGTCTGGCAGCATCTGTAGAGAGCGAAAGCAGAGATATTGCTTGACTGCCAGTGACCCTTCTTCAAAAGTACTTAAGGGTTCTGAAAGGTCATGCTAAATTACCCATAGTGTCCAGGGATGTGCAGGTTGGCTGGAACATTACAGAAATTGGGTGGGATGGTCTTCAGAGGGTCGGTGCAGACTAGTCTAAGATTAAGGGGTAAGCCATTCAGGACTGAGAGGAGAAAGAATTCCTTCACTCAGTTGTGAAGCTGTGGAATTCTCTCCCTCAGGAAGCTGTTGGGGCCAGTACATTAGATACATTCAAAAGGGAGCTGCACATGTCCCTTGCGACTAAAGGGAGCAATGGGTATGGAGAGAAAGCAGGACTGGGATACTGAAACTGCGTGATCATCCACAATCATATTGAATGACTGTGCAGGCTCGAAGGGCTGAATAGCCTACTTCTGTATCTACTTTCTATGTTTCTAAGGGTCACCAGACCCAAAACCTTAACTCTGATTTCTCTCCACAGATGCTGCCACACCTGCTGAGATTTTCCAACCATTTCTGATTTTGTTTTGGATTTCCAGCAACTGCAGTTCTTTGATTTTATTTTCCTTCCAAACCCAAAACCACTTCCATCTGGAAGGGCAAGGGCAACAGATGCATGGGAATATCACCCCCGTGCAGGTTCCCCTCCAAGCCACTCACCATCCTGACTTGGAAATATATAGTATTCCTTCACTGTTGCCAGGTCAAAACCCTGGAATTTCCTCCTTAGGTGCATTGCGGGTCAGCCCACAGCAGGTAGACTGCAGTAGTTTAAGAAGGTAGCTCACCACCACCCTCTCACAGGTAACTAGGGACAGGCAGCCAGCCAGCGAAGGCAATATTCCACCAGTGGATGAAAAACACTTTCTGTGGTAGAGAATTCCCCAAACTCACCACTCTCTAGGTGAAGGCATTTCCCGTCATTTCAATCTTAAATGGCCTACCCCATGTCCTTAGACTGTGACACTTCAGTCAATGGAAATATTCTTCCTGCATTTACACAATCTAGACCAGTTAGACATTTATAGGTTTTTATGAGACCGTTCCCAGTCCTGAATTCTTGGAGATTGTGGACAGAGATGAGATGAAATCTTGAACCTGCTGTTGTATTATCTGTGAGAAGCCAAACCAGCAATCAGACTGGTAAACTTTCATGGCACTCCCTCAGTTTCCCTCCTCAGTTAACGAGACCAAAAACTGCACATAATAGTCACTAATGATCATCTTAATTATTTATTTACAAATGCAGGTGAAATAGTAAAACAAAAAAAAACTTGCTTCATTGTCAGGATCAGAAACCATTCAACTCCTCTGAAGTAGATACCAAACTCTTCCATTTTTGAAAATGTACTATGCTTCATTATTTTAACTTGTTCACACATGTTGTGATTCATTCTCTGGGCAATTGGGAATTGAATGCAGACCATCTGGCCAGCTAATATAAAATCTACGATGAGAACTTCCATGTTTGTCCATGTAATGTTTACATATATTCTTGATGTGGACGTGCCGGTGGACTGGAACGGACAAGTTAAAAATCACATAATACCAGATTGTAGTCCAAAGGGTTTATTGGGAAGTACTAGCTTTCAGAGCACTGCTCCTCAATCAGGCAGCTGTGAGATAGATTCTGATCAGGCGCCTAAACTCAGAATCCACCTTCAGTTGACTGCAGATAAGCCTAGCTGGCTTTTCACAGATAATACAACAGCAGGTTCAAGATTTCATCTCATCTCAGTGTCCACAATCTCCAAGAATTCATAGTTTTGACTTGTCTAACCAGGTGTAATAAAACATCCAGTCCCATTAGTTACTTTGCCAGTGGACAACAGGTTTTCAGAGCCTGCATTATCTGCAACACATTTAAGAATTCATTAACACGAGGCATTCAAGACTTTTATTTCTTATAGTACAAAAGTTCCCTGAAAATGGATCACTCTATTATTTTACCCAGTCTGGATGCAATGGGGCTCTCAAAGGATCAAAGTATTGATTTGCCTCAAGGCTGTAAGTACTCCTGCTTGAATCCGTAATTGCTAAGACTCAATGCAGAGGTCATACCCAGAATGTAGTACTGAAGAGGATGTTGAAAACCATAAATGCCTGTAACTTGGAAATCAATACAAATAGAAAGCAGTAAAATTTAGGCTCAGTTAAAAAATTCCAAAAAGTTATTATAAGAGAGAAAGAAAATGTACATCTGGTATATCTTTTCAAGATATCATGTATTGAGTTTATATCATGCCTGTGGGTTAGATACAAGAAGCTTTGTAATCAGCATGTCTCCCATTACTATGGAGACAGACCAGTCATATTGTGGAATGGATTCTTCAACAATAAAATAACCAAGCAGATATCATTGTTCAAAAGTTGCAGTTCAGCTCCTGAGGAAGGTCTGAACACATGAATAATATAGGGAAAAGTGTGTCATTTCTCCATCTGTGCTGAGTGCATGAGCGTTCAGCTTTGCAGCTGCCAGAAAATAATGGTCCTTCTTTTGTTTGTGTTTATCATATAGGATTGCTGCTTCTGTGCACCCAAGACCCAAGTGTTGCATTGTAAAATTATGTAAAGTATATCACGGAAGTATTGAACTACCCCAAGATGACATGAGGACAGGTGACCAAATGGTTGGTGAGAAAGGTAAACTTTAAGAAATATTTTTCCACCAGCCCCTACCATTAACGTCCTGGGAGTTACCGTTGACCAAAAACTGAACTGGCTAAGTCCCATATATATAATAATTAAAGTGCATGTCAGAGGCTACGAATTCTATAATGAGTAACTCACTTCCTGCCTACCAACAACCTGTCTACAAGGCACAAGTCAAGAGTGTGATGGAATGATTTGCCAAGATGCGTGCAGCTTCAACAACACAGAGGACACCATCCAGGACAAAGCAGCCTACACTACTGTCATCCCATTCACCCCTTTCAACATTCACTCTCTTTACCAGCGATGCTCAATACAACAGTCTGTCTACAAGATACACTGCAACAACTCACCAAGATGGGGATGAAAGATACTTCATTTATAATCAGAATGGCCCTCGAGACTCAAATCTTCATTTGACAGCAATAAATCTGAAAAAGACTCATCAGCAATTCTAACAACAGCTTGGTGTATTTGAAATTCTGACTATATAGCAGCAGTTACTTTTTTTCTGTAGAATTTGTTAAATTATTTGTGGATTCCCCTGGATGCTGTACTCTTCTACTAAATTTGATCACTCAAGAACTGTATTTGTTTTGAAGTTACAATATTTGTCAAATGCTCTCAGACCTTAATAAGAAGTATCTCATTTCTTTTAACCCTTGTCAAGCTATTTTATTATTGGCAATAGTTTGAATCAAATACAAAACTGTATTTACTTATCCAGCTTCTGATTTAGTATCTAGGTTAGGAGCAATTTCATATCTCAATTACATACATTTGTCTTCTGGTTGGCCTGTTATTAAGTTTGAATAGCAATATTGGTTCTGTTGCCATGTTTTTGTGTTGTGTTTCTTTAAAAGGTTTTTTACATCCATCCTCAGACAAGCCAAACAAAGATATACATGAGAATTCCTAGAAGCATGGTATTCCAACCGGAGCTCTATCAGCAAATATGTTGAGTTAGACCCTATCTATCACCCCCTGAGAAAAGAAACAGGAAGTGACTTCACTACAGGAAATGACATCACTAACCCAAAGAAACTCAAACATATAAATTGAAAGCAGGAATTTTCAGCATTGCTTCACATGAGGCCCACTGAAGATGTTACCTCGTAAGGTAACGAAACGTCTGGAAATGAACCTCCAAGCTCAGCCAACAAACCTACATCCAAAACCTCAACCTGAGCTACAAATTTTCTCAAAGCTCGCTAAGGTTTTTAATTCTATAGGATCAAAATGCTGCGGTGCACTAGTACCAGAAGGTCAAAGTGTATTAGTCCTGCCTTTTGTAAGTAAATTGTAAGATTCCCACCTTTGTCACAGCTTCTTTAATTATTCACGCTAACTGCAGTCTTAATAAACGATTGAATTACTGAGTGAATCATGCAATCTGTGAACATGGAACAGTACAGGCCCTTCGGCCACCAATGTTGTGCTGGCTTTTTATCCTACTCTAAGATCAGACTAACCTACACACCATTCATTGTACTATCTTCCATGTGCCTATCCAAGAGTTGCTTAAATGTCCCTAACGTATCTGACTCCACGATGACTACCAGCAGTACATTCCACGCACCCACTACTCCTGTGTAAAGAACCTACCTCTGACATCTTCCCTAAACCTTCCTCCAATCACCTTAAAATTATGCCCCCTCATGACAGACATTTCCACAATGGGGAAAAGTCTCTGGCTATCCACTCTATCTATGCCTCACTAAAGCCTGCGACTTTAACAATTATCCTGTTTCCTTAATGGCTTTACTAAATTATTCCTAATTTTCATGGATCTACAAGATAAATCCCATTCCACACTTTTCCATAGATAATTCCTGCTGTGTGCAACACTGCTAATAATCTCTATTCCGTGAGACCTTCCTTCTGGAAGGATCAGGGAGTTAAAATAAATCCTGTCTTGCCTATAGTAGCCATGTCCCCTACTTCTGGGCCTCTTAACATCCACCTGATCGAGTCCCCTCAGGATCTTAGATTTTCCAAACTGCAATGGAAACAGGTGCAGCCAATCCAACTGATCCTCAGAATATAACCTACACCCTCCACCATCCCAGGAGTTGAGTGAACCTTTTCTGAATTGCCTCCACTGCGGTTATACTTTTATTAATCATTCATGAGATATTGGCATCACTGGCTGGGCCAACATTTATTACCGACCCCTAACTGCCCTCAAAAAGGCAGCGCTGAGCTTCATTCTTAACCTCTGAAATCCATTTGGTGTAAACACCTACTGAATGCTGCTACTGAGGGGGTTTCAGGATTATGACACAGGATCTTGGTTGATGGTACATACTGTTGCTACTGAGCAGCAGTGATGGAGGGAGTGAATGTTGGTAATTATTTCCTTTTTAAATGAGACCAAAACCGAACTTGGTACTAAAGATATAGTCTTATCAATTTAAGGAGCAGAGGGAATGGATTTTTAATTAGCAGCAGGTTGGGATATTGATGCCAAGCTGAGATCAGCCATGATCCAAGTACATCACATTGACAGGTTCTCTTTTCCTACATTCCATTCCTTAAAAACATCTCTGGCACATTCGACAGACATAATTTTCCCTTTCATTAAACCAAGTTGTCTTTGCCCAATTCTTTGCACTTACATCTCCACACAAGAACCCTATTAAGATGGAAGCCCAGAGAAGTGGTGTAATAGATACTGAATTGACTCAGTTGTAGGACACAGAGGGGTGGATGGCACCTTTTCAGTCTGGAAGATGATTTGCAGGGCTGCTAACCAAGGGTCATTACACATTTTTTAAATATATACTTAGCCTAAATGCAAGGTGTTGTGAGAAGTTTTATAAAGTTTGCAGATAATATAAAACTTGACAAAGTTGCATTGATGAGGATAACTGTAGATTTTTCTGCTGACAGTATGGTGAAATGGACAGAAGCATGGCAAGATGATGTTCAGTGTGAATAAGTAGAAAATAAAGTACTTAAGATAGTGTGTTATAAATAGATTTGAATGTTGAGAGTGAGCAAAGACAGACCTATGGCTGAATCTTAGTGAAAATTAACTGCAATTTGAGAAGACAATAAGAGATGTGCTGTCCCACGGTGCAACCAGACTGCCTCTCAAACAGGGTAGGCACAGCTGGTGCTCACTTCGGGACTGGATGTGCAGTGGTGGCATACAAATGGTGCATCAGGCAAGATGCAGATCTCAAAGTCTTGGAGAAGAAGGGTTATATTTGAAGGGGAAGGGGGCAGCAGGTCATCAAGGAATATCCTTTGTAGGGTCTGGAAGCATCTCTCATTCGTGCATCTGTCAGCAGCCTTTGACACTCCACACTCGCATCTAACATCCACCTCAACTTTAAATTCAAATGCTGCAAGAGCTTCTCACCCATTTTTAGCCACTACACATTACTACTACCATTTGATTACAACAGACACATCACCCGAACACAGTGGGGAAGACATTCGATTCTCTCACAGGGCAACGTCTCACTACAGAAAGCAAGACACTGGAAATTGCCCAGGCGCTATGGAGGAGGCAGCACATGCACATGGACCAACTACAGTCAAGGCATTGTCATCAAATGGAGCTTGAACAAATGGCAGTATGTTCCTGCCTTGTCCCTTAACTCCCAGCTCACCCTCAACCCAAGGATTGGAATGTGCCACGAGCTGGTGACAATGTGACCAGTACCTCTTGTATTCTACTGATTCTGAATTTCTCCATTCAAGACACCCAAGACCTGTCACCTACCCAGCTACAGCACAGCTCTGTGTGAGCAACATTGCTGAAGAAACTCCATCGTTCCATCAAATAATTACAACCACCAGTTCAGATATTGACACCACAGCCAGCTTACAGGCCAGGACAGATTTCTTTATTCATTCATGTTAGGCCAACATTTATTGCCCATCTCTAATTGCCCAAAGTGCAGTCACATTGTTGTGGGGTTGCAGTCACATGTAGGCAAGACCAGGTAAGGATGCAGGTTTCCTTCCCTAAACAACATTCGATGATCTGCACATGGCAAGTTAATGGGCACATGTGAGCTGAGACTAGGCTACAATGATTCATTTGCCAGCTGATACAGTAGACACAGATGAATTGTTCACGAATGGTGCACAAGGTAACATCCTCATGTTTAGTACATTGTTAGGCCGATCAGACAGACTCATTTCTTCAAATTGTCCAGCTCCATTCACAGTGCTGAGCTTTCTCATCATAGCCTCTGCTTCAACTCCCTTCTGCAGAGGCACCTCAAACACAATCCCTGCACCGACTGGAGACTTTACGTAGACAGTTCATCAAATCCTCTCTCCTCCCTGTCAAAATGCAACAGTATTCCCTGCAATTCCAGTCTCTCACAGCACTTCCAAAACCTCGGGAAAAATGAGGACTGCAGATGCTGGAGAGTCAGAGTTGAAAAGTGTGGCACTGGAAAAGCACAGCAGGTCAGACAGTATCCAAGGAGCAGGAGAGTCAACGTTTCTGAGACTTACTGAAGGGGTTATGCCCAAAACTTGGACTCTCCTGCTCTTCGTTTACTGCCTGACCTGCTATGCTTTTCTAGCACCACACTTTTCGACTTCCAAAACCCTTGCAAGTTCTTCCAGAGGGAGTACAACAACACAAGTCAGATAAATCACTGGATCTGCAAGGTTAAGCATCAATGGTGATAGGTCTCCCTTGCAAGTGCACTTAAGTTCTCTGGTGAATGACAAGCAAATGCTTTGAATGGCTGTGTATCCCATGCAACTGTCATTCCAAGCATGGCGTACAATTAAAGAACCACAGGTTATACATCTTAATTTTGCACTTCTAATCTCAATCTGTTCCATTTCTTATTTTAGGAATTTGAAACTGAAACACTGAGGAGCCTATCTATTTTTCAAACAATCTGTATTTTAAAGTTTAAATGCTCTCTTTGAAAGAAGGGTTGCTTTTTGTTCTCTCCTGGGTAACTTACAAACAGTTCTTCACAGGCCTTGCACTGAGAGCACAACACTTTGGTTAATGCTGCTTCTTGCAGACTGTTGGGTTGTATATATGGGAGTCGTGAAGACCTGCATAAAAATTTGTTTCTCTGCAGCAGCTGATCTTTGCATGCTGACTGCCAGGAACATGTATAAACAAACACAATGACGCTACAGGTGTACTTCGATGCTTTTGCATTTATCTCTGGATGCAATCTATATTCTAAGAACATTCAAATAATCCTCTTTAATTAAGACAATGCTATCAATTTCTTACATATAGCATGATCTCCAAGAGCAGGACATTGTCTAATTCCTAACATCTTGAGGGAACTTGTAGGAATTGTAGGACAAGTTGTTTCCACCTATTAAACATAAATGAAGACTATTCAACATTTTGAGTATTCATCTATTATTCAGAAAGATCACAGACTTGTATCTTACCTTCATATATAGCTTACCTTGGTGCTCTTACCTAAAGAATACTGCGAAATATGGTCAGATGGTAGGATTTGAATTCAAAGTCATACAACATAGAACAGGGCCTTTAGCCCATCGAGTCTGGCCTGGCCGAGCTACATTAATCACCCATTTTCAGCATTTGGCGCATAGTCTTGAGCATTATGACAAAAATCTGGAATGAGGAGTCTAATGATGACAATAAAATTGTCAATTATCTAAAAACCCATCTGGGTTGTCCTTTAGGGAAGGAAATTGCCACCCTGACCTCGTCTGGTCTACATGCAACCCAAGACCCAAAACAATGTGATTGACTTAACTGCCTTCTGGACAATCAGGGATGGGCAATAAAATGCTGGGCTGGCCAGCAACTCTAAATCTCATGAATAAAAGTAGTACTGAATCTCAAACTAAATTCTACAAATTTGTTTGCACCCTCCAAAAAGAACTGGGTGTTTCATACAACTATATTAGCTGGATAAAACCACTTCAGTAGAAATGTGCAAACTGCTGAGATGGTTTCACTGGGTCTGTTTCCACCTTCCTACAGAACAGTTGGGTTTAACCAACTGACAAATTTTCTCATTCAGACTAACCGTTTTAAGCTTTACATTCAAATCATTTTTACATTCACGTCACAAATTCCTGAACTAATGGGCAATGTTCGTTAAAAGCCAAACCACACACCTTAGGAATTCACTTCTAGCTTTCCTTAAATGTAATGTACACCAGATTATTTTCTTCCACAACCATGTTGAATGGTGGAGAAGGTTCAAGAGGCCAAATGATTGCCTCCGTCCATTTCATATGATCTCCAATCTTTTGTTTGCATGACAGTATATTATGTGTAGGATAATAGATGCCTAATAATATCACAAAGCATAATGGTAGTAAAGCTTGTGCAATTTATTAAGATCCACTGAACTCCAATACATTACTGCCTTGTAACAATCCTAAATATACATCTATATATTATTGGAAGTCTTGGGATGGCACTTTGTCCACTAATCTTATATCCCTTACACATCTTTCAAAGAACACATTAATGGAAATTGACAATGTTAAAAAAAGAAACTGGAGAATTCCTACATCAGCATTTAGAAAGAGAATGCCTTTCCTCATTGGTTGTAAAAGTGTTAGTGTCACATTTGGTTCATGAACCCATTTAATCAATAATTCTTCCAAAGTAAAAGAAATACTTCCCTTGACCCTAGTAATTAAAAATTGTAATATCCAAAACAAGCTTCACTTTTTTAAATACTACACAACTGATTAGATTTAACCACTGATCATCTTTCATCATGTTTTTAATTGAAGACCTCAGCTTTGCCGCAAAGTCTTAATGTTTATAAAGGATGAAAATTATTCGATATATGGCTATTTTTGGCTTTGAATTACACATTTCAGAAAGTGCATTAAGAGGAATGTCTTTCAGCATTCAAATTTAAACTTAAGTTAATTTTGAATGCAGATTTCAATTAGTACCTTCTTAAAAATGTAAACACTTGAACTGCTACTGAGTGTGTGTGAGTGCATGCAAAAAGGAGAAAATGACAAAGCACCAAATTCGTTATTTTCCCAGTTTCCAACCTGTGCATAATTTATTAGGCTGTCAGAACTGGAAACCCAACTCAGTGCTCTAGGGTCCATATCTTCCACTATCTGCATGAAGAATTCACCAACAAGTCAAATTTTCGACAACCTCTACCTTCGGGGAGAAGGTACAGAAGCCTGAACACACGCACCAGCCGGTTTCCTAACAGTTTCTACCCTACTGTTGTTAGAATACTGAATGGACTCTCAAACTGTTAACATTCACCTGTACCTGCATTTTTGTTTTTGCCGCTGTTTACCGATTATTTATTTATCTATCCTACTTAACTCTGTGATCTGCCTGTATTGCTCGCAAGACAAAGCTTTTCACTGTGCCTTGGTACACATGACAATAAATTCAATTCAATTCAAATCCTAGTCAAAACATTCAAACCTTCACCCTATTAAACCTCAGCAACTTTCACTGCCTTGGTACTATATCTACAGTAAGGAATATAATAACACCATCTAGTGGTGATAAATTCCAGAATCACCATACCCAGTTCATTTCCCAATGCATGAGAAGTCCAAATATACAAGATCCTCAGCGAAATCCCACGCTCTCCAAATACTGTTGACTTCCCTAGATAACAATTTCAAATGGTAAACTTTGAGTATTTTCATGTTTCAAAGGGCAGAGGATAAATACTATACATTAAAAAAAAAGGAATATTTTATAAGTACAATTTGCAACTATATACAACTGGTCAAGAGAGCACCAGAATCATTGCGAACAAGGTCACACTAACAGATCAGCTGACACGGGCAATAGCACAGAGGTATACGGCTTTGGAATCAGACCCTCTTATATGCCAAACAGAAATGTAAAAAGACTACTCAGTTAAGGCTTTAATAGAATGTTCTTCTGTCAGTTATCCTCTACATGGCATAAATACCTCTAATATTAGAAGTTGAATATCCTCCAACTCAGGAGCAGTTCCTCTGAAACAGTTCTTTTTAAAAATCTTTCATTGCTGCATGTTTGTGTGTGTGTAATCGTTCTCAGCTGAATAACTATAAATTTGCTTGTTAATACATACCATCAAGGCTAATAACAGAAGGCACTAAAATTGATAATGCAAATTCAACTTAACTCTATAATAGAGCACCATTTTCAAAAGATCCCAACTTGCACGTAGAACAAATGAACAGGGAAGTACAAAGTAGACATTTATACATCAATATATGGGATAACAGCATGTAAAAAGGTGACTGCACAGTACAAGGTAGGAACTTCTACAATGTTTTTGAAAAGTTCCGGTCACAGCCACTGTAGGCAAGGAAGAGTTATTCACGCTTTCATCCATAATTTGGACTGACTATCCAGTAGGGACAAAGGTGATTAGTCTCTCTTGGAGGACCAGCCCCTCAGTTTTAATACATGCATAATAAATGTACAGAGCATATAGCTGGCTTTTCTTCCTAAGTAATGGCTCTATCAAAATGCATTCATATAAATTATAAATTTCAAAACCAGAGGAGAAAACAAGTGAGTCTGTTTTCATTAAGATATCTTTCACTGCCTTGGCATTGTATGTATAGTTGGGAATATAATAACACTATCTTGTTTAAATAGTGAATGCATTTTTCTAAAGTCAAACACTTCAACTCTGACAAAGTAAAACAACAGAACTACAGGGTTACATCAGTGAAACAGAATTGTAGGATATTGGTGAGTAATTACAAAGTTCCATATTGTTAACTGATCTGAGCTGTGTTGGGACAGAAGTAATTTAGGTTTCTCCACCGTTAAAGAAACTCAGGCGACACTCATCTGCCTACCATAAAAAGAATGGTACTGAAAAATCTACATACAGGTAGACCCACTTTCCAATGGCATGTGCAGACATTCAAATGGATCAAAAATAAATGAAACCCAGCAAATAAAAAATTCATTTTGATACAGCTGCCATTTATATTTCAAATGCATTCTGAAATTAGCCCAGAAACTGCAAAACAGAAAAGTATTTTTAAAATAATCTCTTTGAACGTGTTATGACACCTTCAAAACGAGTGGAGTTTGCAACTACCGCTGCACCCAAGTCCTTTCCACTAACTGTATATATTCACAATAAGAATTGACTAATGTGTTTCCAAAGTAAAAGCCACGAAGCAAGTGCTTGGAAACCACCTTGAGATTTGAAGGTCATCTACCACAAACTTCTCTCATTTACAGGTAACCAGGGGGCAGTCAAGGTAAATAGCAAAGGACTAATCAACAGAACTGATTAAGCCGAACCAATTACCTACCGCAATGTTGAAAACACAAGCTTTCAGCAGCTTTAAAGTGAAATTGTAACTTAAGTGCAAAGGCACACCACCACAAATATTAAATTCACTGGGCTGGAGCCAAATAAATCATTGTTTTCGGAACGTTACCCATTTCTAATTCACAGCAATTATAAAAACAGTAGTTCTGAGGGTCACTGAAACATTAACTGATTTCTCTCCAAAGATGCTGCCAGACCTGCTGAGCCTTTCCAGCAACTTCGGTTTCTGATTTAAAAAAATGTTCAGTGTAAAACACTTCAACAGGTTTTGACATGGGATGTTACATTCACACAGTATCATAATCCATCTAGTTCTTGATTTACGAGGAAATGGATTTAATTAACAGAAATATGCATATCTCACATAGGCCCAAAGAACTTAAAAGGTTTTCATGTTGAAAATTCAAGGTGATTTTTAAACAAGGAAAATTATTTTAAAAATGACAGCACATTGCATAAAATTACATAAAATTAAGAACCCTTAATGCATTAAAACAAAAATATTCAAAGTACACAACTTTGTCAGCATCATAAAAGGGTAAAGCAGCTTTGGAAGAGAGCTGCCTCAGATTTTGAGTAGTTGTTTTTTCCTTTACACACATTAAAGATTTGGGGTCTTTTGCAATACTGCTCAAAAAACATCAGCAGTGTATTTATTCCTCCTGCAACACCTTTTCTTTCTCCATGCAGTTGGGAAGCTTTTAATAGCTCGATGTCAACGTTTAACGATCTAGTCAGCAGCTTCAGTTGATAGTCTGAGTGGTTGGGATGCCATCAAGAATGGGATCTCTTGATACAGATGTTCAACACTTGGATGATGGCTTGACTTGTGCACACAGTCACACCTTGAGCCAGTTGTCGAGCAAATAGCCAGCCCTCAAGCAGCTGAAGGTTGCGAAGTTTTTCCACAGATTGTTGAAGCTTGCCGTACTACCAGGTGGGGGCTGTCATTATACTTGTGGAACGTGGAATAAGTTTCAGCAAGGATTGAGAGATTTCAGACAAGTGCATGGGTTATTTTTTCCAGGTCCTGTATCAATTGAAATGTTTCATTAGATGCCAATTGATGGTGAATTTTGAGGTGGATAGGCATCAGGAAATTCAATATGCGCTAGCACAGGAGGCCACTAGAGCAGCGCTTAGTCTCAATGTTCTATCTACACGTATTTGTGTGACAGTTCCTGAAACCAAAGTGAACAGCAGTACTCTGCTGTTGGGTAGACATGGTGAGTGAAACTGTGTAATGTGTTGGCTTTGCTGCTCCAGACGGTACCTGCCAATTTCCAGAAGAAATACATTTTCATGTTGACTCTGGTGTTCTGGATGTATTGCTGGTGGGTCAACATCAGTGACACCAACATACTTTGGCATTCGATCACAACAGCATGGTTGGCCTCAATGTTCTTCCCTGGCGTTCGAACTGCTCAGGTAGAAGACTGAAATTACAGTCTTGGCAGCGTTTGGTTGAAGTCTCCATTTTCTGAATTAGAATTCCAGAGAACATAGATCTTCAATGAGTGTTTTCCCAATATCCTGAACTTCTTTGCTGGACTGTGGCTTCCCAGGATGGTCAGCATATGTGAAGAGCTGTAACTTTCGAGAGATCTATCATATTGAACATATCCAGTACAACCACTGATCTCTGGGAGTCAGTTGTTGGAGATGCTTTGAGCAATGCTGCACAGTCCTATCAAGTTACTGATTGTAGAGTTGACGTAGATGTCGGGTTTCCACACAGCAAATGCTAATGAAGAGTTTCAGCAGTACGCTTGCCCATCACAATGTGTCACAAGTTCAGGACAAGACAAAGCTGAACTGCTTCCTATGACGTTACAGGACTTGCATGTTACAGGGACAGGGTGATGAGGTGGTAGTTACACACAAGTTGAGTGGCTTCCCTGGCTTAGCAATGGCTAGCATCTTAGAATGGCACCAGATGCTTGAAATGATGCTTGTGCCAAATGTTTGGGAAGCATTCACTTCCTGTCATGTGATCCAGTTCTTCGAGAATTCTGGGTAAATCCTGGAATTTCTAACCATTGGACTCCTCATCACTCATTTCTAGCCAGGTTGTTCTGACTATAGGTGCCTTGTTTAAAAAGGAAACAGATATTAGCCACTTTAGTTTACAAGGATTTGGAGTTCAAATTTGCAGACTAAACATTCAGTTGAGATACTTTAACCAAGATGCAACTCGAAACATTTACTGTGTCCACTCAGCCACACAAGATTGCAGATTTGTATGCAATTTTAAAATGTAGCATAGATGAGAAAACAAGATAACCTGTTCCAGGCTAGATGCCCCACTGATGTAAATACACTCTACATTATGGAGTAGTGAGGCAAACTGAGCTTCAAAATATCCACAGTTGAGTTATTCAAACATTATTGCATTTACTTTATTATAAAACAAGAAATTATGTAACTTTCTGTACTGATTTTTATTCAACTCTCATTGAATGTTAAAAATTACAAAAGGATAACACTCTGCTTCAGGCTTCCTCATACACCTCCGCAAATACAACACTGCTACTGCTGGTGGAAGAGACATACAAGGATCCTCATGAAAAGTCTAACATAAAAGGGGGATTTGTTTTTACACAATCTACAAACAGGGAGTTTAGGGGATGATGAAGCCATAGCACTAGAGAAGTCAATTTCTTTTTCATATACAAAAAAGCACACAGATTGACTGGAGTTGAATATTCATAATGAATATATGTGCATTCAAAAAAAAAGCCAGGAATGATATTCCTCAACAGTTTGTTCAGGCACAGGACAAAACTAAAATTACAGAAAAAAGTTATGGACAGTTCACTAGTGTTTGCTCTTCTTGGATTTCTTGTGTGATCGATGTGGGGATCTGGACTGAGATCTTGATTTTTTGGAAGATTTTCTGGGTGTCCTAGATCGAGATCTTTTGGACCGTTTCGGCGTCCTTGAACCAGAACGAGATCTACACAGAATTGTAAAAAAAAAATCATATGATTGACCATTACATATCTACTGTACATATGAGTCGAAATGCAGAACTGTGCACAAGCACAGCACAGTGTGTTATATACTTGCATTTATTTCACATCTGTAATGTTGCAAATCAGTACAGAAACAAAACCAAACAACAAATTTTAGCTCAAGAAGAAATTAGGATGTATCAGAAAACTCAGTAAAATTAATAAGTTTTAAAAGGAGTTGGACAAAGACAGAGGCTGGATTAATTTTAATGCAGCAAATTCAACAAGTTTAAAGGTATTCAGGTACAATATCTAAATGATGGCACCTTTGTGATGAAGCACATGCTAGATTTCAGGTGTTTCCAAACAGCTGGAAAGAAACACTGAGACAAGGCTTTTCACCCTCCATTCGTCAGGACTAGGAGGGAAGAACTCAAGTTGAGAAGGAGAGCACTAATTTATGCAGCAGAGAGGCTGCTGATTGGTTACGTCATGGCCAGCATAGTAATACTTCAGGAACTGTTAATTGTCAATCTAGCCAATGACCAACTGGTAGACTCTGACTGCACAACACATTGCCATGGGGAATGCAGCAGACAGTAGCAATCTATTAGGTAAAAACAATGACTGCAGATGCTGGAAACCAGATTCTGGATCAGTGGTGCTGGAAGAGCACAGCAATTCAGGCAGCATCCGAGGACAGGCAAAATCGACGTTTCGGGCAAAAGCCCTTCATCAGGAATAAAGGCAGAGAGACTGAAGCGTGGAGAGATAAGCTAGAGGAGGGTGGGGGTGGGGATAGAGTGGCATAGAGTACAATAGGTCAGTGGGGAAGGAGATGAAGGTGATAGGTCAGGGAGGAGAGGGTGGAGTGGATAGGTGGAAAAGGAGCTAGGCAGGTCGGACAAGTCCAGACACGTCAGGGGATCGTAATGCTAGAGGTTAGAAACTAGGATGAGGTGGGGGAAGGGGAAATGAGGAAACTGTTGAAATCCACATTGATGCCCTGGGGTTGAAGTGTTCCGAGGCGGAAGATGAGGCGTTCTTCTTCCATGCGTCTGGTGGTGAGTGAGCGGCGGTGGAGGAGGCCCAGGACCTCCATATCCTCGGCAGAGTGGGAGGGGGAGTTGAAATGTTGAGCCACGGGGCGATTTGGTTGGTTGGTGCGGGTGTCTCGGAGATGTTCCCTAAAGCGCTCTGCTAGGTCTGGTGGTGAGGGAGCGGCGGTGGAGGAGGTCCTAGCAGAGCGCTTTAGGGAACATCTCCGAGACACCCGCACCAACCAACCAAATCGCCCCGTGGCTCAACATTTCAACTCCCCCTCCCACTCTGCCGAGGATATGGAGGTCCTGGGCCTCCTCCACCGCCGCTCCCTCACCACCAGACGCATGGAAGAAGAACGCCTCATCTTCCGCCTCGGAACACTTCAACCCCAGGGCATCAATGTGGATTTCAACAGTTTCCTCATTTCCCCTTCCCCCACCTCATCCTAGTTTCTAACCTCTAGCATTACGATCCCCTGACGTGTCTGGACTTGTCCGACCTGCCTAGCTCCTTTTCCACCTATCCACTCCACCCTCTCCTCCCTGACCTATCACCTTCATCTCCTTCCCCACTGACCTATTGTACTCTATGCCACTCTATCCCCACCCCCACCCTCCTCTAGCTTATCTCTCCACGCTTCAGTCTCTCTGCCTTTATTCCTGATGAAGGGCTTTTGCCCGAAACGTCGATTTTGCCTGTCCTCGGATGCTGCCTGAATTGCTGTGCTCCTCCAGCACCACTGATCCAGTAGCAATCTCTTGCCCTTTCTCAATGAAAAAGGTGTAACAGCTCAAAACAGGGTCATGTGTATGAATATATGTAACTTCTAGGAGACGTTATCTCTGCGATGTGGACTGCATCTTAAAATGATTTCTGGTGTAATTCTTAGAAAACTCTGGACTATTTACTAAATATTCCCAATAGCTGAGTCGTCCGTAGCACTGGAGACTATGCCCAACGTTCACATTTTTGAAAGACATTCCCCTTCTAAGGCTTTGTGAGGTGCACTGCAACCATGGTGGCTCAACATCCTTGGGGTTGCCATTGACCGGAAGCTCAACTGGATCCCCCACAAACACAGGCTACAAAAGCAGGTCAAAGGCGAGGAATACTGCACTGGGTAACTCACCTGCTGACTCACCAAGCCCATCCACCACCTACAAGGCACAAATGAGGAGTGTGATGGAATACTCCTCACTTGCCTGGATGAGTGCAACCTCAACAACACAATGCAGCCTGCTTGATTGGCACCACATCTACAAACATCCACTCCCTCCACCATCAACACTCAGCGGGAGCAGTGTACAATATAAAAGGATGCACTTCAGACATTCGCCAAAGATCCTCAGACAGCATCTTCCAAACCCATGATCACTTCCATCTAGGTCAAGAGCAGCAGATACATAGGAACACCACCACCTGCATGTTCCCTCCCAAGCCACTCATCACCCTGAATTGCAAATATATTGCCACTCCTTTACTGTCACTGGATCAAAATCCTGGAATTCTCTCAATGTGGAGTGCAGCAGTTCAATGCACCACATTTCCAAGGGCAACTAGAGTTGGGCAATAAATACTGGCCAGCTGGCAATGCCAATGTTCTACGAGTGCTCAATACACTAACTGATGATTAGCAGAAGACTATTTATAAAGTTGCCAATAGGTTTGATCTTGTAGCACGTGGAACTGTAGGAATCAGTATGTTTACTGAATATACCTTGTGGCAGTTAGCAGGGGAGAGCGTCTCCTGGCAGATTTCTCAACAGAGAAAAGGTAACTGGTTTAATTATTCTTTTCCAATGGTCAATTTGAGCTCAGGACAAAATGGGTAAAGAATTTCTTTGATGCAGCTGTACAGTCAAATGCAGCAAGTGTATAATCTACATATTGCATGTACACAAGGGGTTCCTTTGTTTGACCAGAGAGAGTCCCTTTCCCCAAGCCTCAGAGAGAGAGGAGACCCTGATACCCCAGGGGGAGAGGAGGACTGGGGACCTGACCACATCACCCCACCCCTCTAAAGAAGGGTAGGAGAAACCCATATTCTCTCCTTCCACATTCCCCCAATGACTGAGGGAGGGAGCAAGCGAGCAAGAGTGAGAGACCAGAACCCCCACCCCAAAACCCCTTGAGACAGAGAGGAGACCCAAACTCTTCCCCACCCTACCTCCACCCTGTGAGTGACAGTGAGAGAGAAAGTGAGCCCTGACCCCAGCTCCCTACTCCTCCATCCCCAGAGAGAGAGAGGACCGGACCGGCATACCAGACTCAGCCTCCAGCACCAACCTCTACCTCCACACCAGGAGCAGAGCCAATCCCACTCCTGCCCAGTTCTGGTCCCCACCTCAAATTCAGTCTCTACCTGACACCGGTCCTACCCCAGGCCCTGCCTCACCCAATCCAGGCTCAGTGTTTCCATCACCTGCCCTTCAGGTTTTACACACTCCATGGATCTTGCTCCCTAACCACACAGCACAGACTAGGGACACCAGCAGGCTACTCAGACTTGCCATTGGTTTGGCCAAAGGGTCCATTCAGCCTAAGTATCCATTGCCCCGGAAGGTGAGCCTGTAAACTTCACTGCTTCAAAATATATTTTTGGAGAGTGGCAGGCAAAGGAGGAGGCCTTTGGTGGCAGCAACACCAGGACAAGGTGGACACGTCTCCACACCAGCCCGAGGTTTCTTTGCAAGCAAGGAGCATGCTCAGGCTGACTCCCCGGGCCTGGATGCACCAGCTAGGCTGAAGTTCCAGGTCCATGGAAAGGCCTGGGCGCCCGAAGAAATGGCGGTCTTGGCAAAGCGTGATGATCTTGTCCATCATGGAGGTCTCTTCCCCGTGTGGAAGTTGTCCTTGTCTTTGGCTTCCAGGTATTCCAGCAGTTTGGCAGGTGGTCTTGTCCAGGAGTGGCATTCTTGGCCTGGCATGGCAGTTTTCTTCGATAGAGGCTTCCGGCCCAGTATTCCAGTGGTCCAGGTCTTATCCCAGCTGCATCTTCAGTGTATCCTATCGTTCCTTAATCGGCTTTCCGCAAGTCCAAGAGCCGTTAATAGAACGTGATGAACTTTATCTTAATTTTATTTTTCAGAAAAGAAATATTATATGTATGACCTCTGTCATTGTAGATGCTGTGGTAAGGTAACTTACACAACTTTTCACTGTATTTTTCATGAAGTACACTTGATAATAAACTTCTATTCTATTCTTTCAACTGTCTGCAGCAGGCTGACTGCAATCAACCAGTCCATGCCTGTGAAACCAAGGTATCACAGTGCACTTCATTGTACTAGAATTATTCCAGTGTAGGAGGCCATTCAGTCCATCACAGCACTGGCTCTATTATCTTGTGCCAATCTCATAAATTTTCCCCATAATCCTCACACCATCACTATCCAAATAAACATTCAATACCCTCGAATGCCTCAACTGAACCTGCTTCCGTCATATTTCCAGACTACCTGCTTTACGAAAAGGTTTTGTTTCATATCACTCTCGGTTTGTTTGCACATCATTTAAAATCCATGCTCTCTCATTCTTGTTTCTTTAACTAGCAGAAATAGCTTCACTCCATTTATTCTGTGCAGCCCACTCATGATTTTCAAAACCTTTCAAATCTCCTCTCAGCCCTCCTCTCTTGAGGAAACACCATCCCAATTGCTTCAATCTAACTTCACAGCTGAAGTTGCTCATACCTTGAAACTTGCTTGTAAATTGTTTCTGCAAACTTTTCAAGAATGTGCTGACAGGTGTACACAATAGCAACGGTACCAGCTCCACGACACTGCCTTGCTCTTGCACTCTACACCTCTATTAATAAAGTCGAGAACATATGCTTGATTTACTGCTGTCCCCACCTGTCCTGCCACCCTGAATGTGTGCACATTTACACCTCACTGCTCCATCACCCCCTTCAGAATTGTACATTTAGAATTTACATTTATTCACATGTACATAAAAGGAACTTGTGCATATAATGCACCTTTTTCACTGAGAAAGGGTAATTTCAGTTTGCCAAGCTCTGCTGCATTCCCCGTCGCAATGCCCTGACCAACCTCATGGTCTGAAGTTAATCAGCTAGCAAAGCGTAACAATTAACAGGTCCTGCTGCACGCTAACCACGATGCAACCAACCAAAACCCTCTTTTCATGCTGTATAAATTGATGTTCCTTATCAAAGCTTGTATTTTTTTTTAATTTAGGTCCTGATGACTGCAAAATGAAAAGCTCTGACATTGTAATATTTTATAAACCAATGTTCTGTGCGAAAGAACTGTTTTTCCAGATTTTACACATCCAACTTGTACAGTGCATGAAACGAGTGCGGACTCCAGAACTAGACCTATGTGCCATTTTTAAAATGTCTGGTTACTTAAAATTACTCAAGTGAATTGGAATTACTTGTGCCATTGTGGATATAGTTGAAGATACTGTCAAGATAACCTAACTACCAGTCTTTTAACACAGCTGCTTCCAAACAATTTTGGGTAGCATATTCCAAGCAGACAAAAACGAGCAAATGGTTCAAACAGTGAAGTTTTCTAATAAAAAAGAGCTAGTTTTCATCCAATTGTTTTTCAAATAACCGGACTGTACTTTACAATTAAAAATGGAAATAATTACACACCCAAATAATGTAGTGCAGATCCTTTATTCATTCATGGGAAGAGGACATCTCTGGCATGTCTAGCATTTATTGCTCATCCCTAATTGCCCAGAGGGAAGTTAAGACTCAACCACATTGCTGTGGGTCCAGAGTCACATGTAGTCCAGATCAGGTAAGGATGCCAGACTTCTTTCCCTAAAGGGCATTAGTGAACCAGATGGCCTTTTCCTAATAATCGACAACGGATTCAGGGTCATCATTAGACTCTTAATTCCAAACGTTAATGAAATTAAATTCCACCACCTGTGGGATTTGAACCTGAGTCCCCTGAACATTACCGGGTCTCTGGATTAACAGTCTTACGATAGTACGGCTAGGCCAATGCTTTCCCCTCTCTGTAGATGTTTCAGCCCCCTCCATTACCGCTACTGAAAGTATGCACAAAGACTGGATTGGGATTAGTGTGACACTCTACTGTAGAATAGTTTGCTCACACTCCTCCGCAGGCTATGTGGCAGAGTTGAGGCACCATGTACCCAAAATCCAATAAGAAATTAATATACTCAGCAGAGAATGGGAACAGAGATAAACCAAAGGAAAATTGTGCAACAGTGTGGCAAATACACAAAGGAAATAAGTGAGCAAAACTGCTACACACAATTAGAGCAACATATTTACAGTGACTAAACATGTAGAAATCTAAATTTATTACTGAAGATTTTTAAATCTGAATGCTTCATGACAGTTTGTTTACAATTGGGGCCATTAGTTCAAGTCAAATTCAGTTAAATGGGCTCTGAAGATTTTTAAAATACATAAAATCATGTCACACAAACTTGATCAAGTTTTTTGAAGAAGTAACAAAGAGGATTGATGAGGGCAGAGGGGTGGATGTGATCTATATGGACGTCAGTAAGGGGTTCGACAAGGTTCCCCATGGGAGAATGGTTAGCAAAGTTAGATCTCATGGAATACAGGCAGAGTAGCCATTTGGATACAGCACTGGCTCAAAGGTAGAAGGCAGAGGGTTGTATTTCAGAGTGGAGGGCTATCACCAGTGGAATGCCACAAGGATTGGTGCTTGCTACATTAAATTTTGTTATTTATTTAAATGATTTGGATGCGAGCATAAGAGGTACAGTTAGTAAGTTTGCAGATGACACCAAAGTTGGAGGTGTAGTGGACAGCGAAGAAGGTTACCTCAGATTACAACAGGATCTTGACCAGATGGGCCAATGGGCTGATAATTGTCAGATGGAGGTTAATTTCGATAAATGTGAGGTGCTGGATTTTTGGAAAGCAAATCTTAGTCGGACTTATACACAATGGTAAGGTCCGAGAGAGTGTTGCGGAACAAAGAGACCTTGGAGTGTGGGTTCATAGCTTCTTGAAAGTGGAGTCACAGGTAGATAGGATAGTGAAGGCGGCGTTTGGTATGCTTTCCTTTATTGGTCAGGGTATTGAGTATCGGAGTTGGGAGGTCATGCTGTGGCTATACACGACATTGGTTAGGCCGTTGTTGGAATATTGCGTGCAAATCTGGTCTTCTTCCTATTGGAAAGATGTTGTGAAATGTGAAAGGGTTCAAAAAAGATTTACAAGGATGTTGCCGGGGTTGCAGGATTTGAACTATTGGGAGAGATTGAATAGGCTAAGGCTGTTTTCCCTGGACCATTGGAGGCTGAGGGGTAACCATATAGAGGTTTATGAAATCATGAGGGGCATTAGTGGGTGGCACGGTGGCTCAGTGGTTAGCACTGCTGCCTCACAACACCAGAGACCCCGGTTCATTTCCCGCTTCAGGCGACTCTCTGTGTGGAGTTTGCACATTCTCCCAGTGTCTGCGTGGGTTTCCTCCGGGTGCTCCGGTTTCCTCCCACAGTCCAAAAAAATGTGCAGGTTAGGTGAATTGACCACGCTAAATTGCCTTTAGTGTTAGGTGAAGGGGTAAATGTAGGGGAATGGGTCTGGGCAGGTTGCGCTTCGGCAGGTTGGTGTGGACTTGTTGGGCCGAAGGGCCTGTTTCCACACTGTAAGTAATCTAATCTAATGGATAGCGTGAATAGAGAAAGTCCTTTCCCTGGTGTGGGGGCATAGGTTTAGGGTGAGATAGGAAATACATAAAAGAGACCCGAGGGACAACCTTTTCACACAGAGGGTGGAATGTGTATGGAATGAGCTGCCAGAGGTGGTGGTGGAAGCTTGTACGATAGCAACATTTAAAAGGCATCTGGATGGGTATATGAATAGGAAAGGTTTGGAGGGATATGGGCTGGATGCTGGCAGGTGGGACGAGATTGGATTGGGATACCTGGTCGGTATAGACGAGCTGGACTAAAGGGTCTGTTTCTGTGGCTGTACATCTCTATTACTCTATATCTTTGAGATCCATTTCCAGAACATTTCTGATTTCTGTGGAAATCAAATTGATAGCTGAGAGTTCATATAATGTACTGCCACCTGACCCAGCAAATCACAGGGGAGCAATTGTCTTTATCTGCTATTTTAGGAAAGAGGTGGGGGTAGGGGAGCAAAGTAGGGAAGGGGATACAATCTCAGTTTCTACATTCAGCACTTCAACAAATAAGAACAATCACAAAGCAGCACACAATAATGGGATGTAGTATATGACATACCTTTTGGACTTCTTATTTGTATCCCTAGGTGTGTTTTTGTGTGTTGACCTGGTGTGGGGACTGTCTTTGGTACGTGATCTTTCTGACCATTCTGAACGCGGTGATGGCGACTTCACACGCCTGGCAATACGAGTCGGACTGACAGATGTACTGTGTTTCCTTTTTCTATCAAAACATTACATGACCAGAATTAGAATCTGAAACCATAAGCTACAGTATCACAGGATCATATCAAACAATAATAACTCTAATTGGAAGGGATAGTGGTCCATGGTAATCTCTGGAAACCAGAAAACCTGGAAGAAACCCTCGCAGACGTGGAGAGAGTGTGCAAACAGACAATTGCCTGAGGGGGAATCAAACTCTCATCCCCAGCGCTGATGCTGCAGTGCTAACCATTGAGTTACCATGCACCCCCCCCCCGCCACAACAGCTGTTAGCACTGAAATTAAATTTTTAAAAATCCGAAAGTTTAAAACTAGTCTCCGTAATGAAGAAGTATTGATGGTTTTAAAAACCTATATTGTTCACTGAGGTCCTTTAGCGAAGAACATCTATCATTCTTACCTGGCTTGGTCAAAATAGCATCACAGACCTCCAGGCTTTTAACTGCCCTCAAAATGGCAAAGCAAGCCACTCACTTTCAGGATAATTAGGGATAGGCGACAAATACTGGCCCTGACAGACATGTCCACATACCATGAAATTATTTTTAAAAGACACAGATAGCAGAAATAAAAAGTTTCACTGTTATTAGGATTGCTATGAGAAATGAGGTTTATCTGAGCAAGTGAGAGTCATGCACATTGTTCAAGATAAATGTGAGAAAGCCCACTGCTTTTGTCTAAGAGGCATGATACTCTTTCAGGAATACTCAAATATCTATTACATATTCTTACTTTCAATGTTTTAGCTTAATTTAATTGCACTGAATGACAATTCTCAAATCAGACCAATCGTCAACAATTAAGTAATTCATCCAACATGTATAGAATTATCTCGTTAAGTATCCAGGTATTCTTTTTAGAGAGATTACTTTCTGAATTTGGTTGATCAGAAGAGGCAGTGATGTGATCTGCATAAATAATTAATAAGTTATACAGCACAGGGAGCTATTCAGCTGTTAGTTCTATTTATAGGCTGTTAGACATATACAGCATCTCAATGAATGGGTGTTTGATAGTTAATACAAGCCAGGATCCCGAAACATGAAGGACCCAAAGGGAAATAACAGAGAAACCCAGAGAATAAGGTGTGAGACTTATAAACATTACATTCAAAAAAACTTGAATATCCTCAAGCAAAGAATTCAAATGTCAGCACGAAATACAGTAATTAGGAAAACAACTGAAACACCACCCTTCATTGCAAAGCTACTGGACAACAGGACTAAGATCAATTGTACAGGTCTTTGGGAGGCCGTATCTAGAAAATTGTCTGCAGTTTTGATCTTTACTTAAGAAAAGATGTACTTGCACTGGAAGGGATGTCACAAAGATTCAGTACATTGGCCCTTTGGGTGAGTGGGTCATCTGATGTTCAAGGACTGTGTAAATTGGGTTCTCACTGAAACTTACAGGAATCTGAAGGAGCTCAGCAAGACCGATGCTGAATGATTATTTCCACTGGTTAGAATCTAAAACATAGGCCAATCATTTGGGAGTGAGAAAAGTGAAATTTACTCGTGCAGAGGGTTGAGAGTCTACAGAGGATTCTGGATGCACTATGTTAAATATGTTTAAGGCTGGAATGGACATATTTTCACATTCTCATGGAACCAAGGGATGCAAGAAGTGGGTGGGAAAGTGGAGTCAAAACACACAATTAGCCCCAATTGTAATGAATGACAGAGCAAACATCGGCAGGTAGTATATAGACTCCTTCTATTTCTCATAATTCTCTCTATTATGAATTCTCTCTATTAGTTCAATTTTGGCTAATTATTACTGATAATTATTACTGATGCCATATATTAAACAGTATCAATTCTGTGATTATCCCAATTGCATCCTGTGGGTCACCAAGAGTATTGCTGCCTTTAGAAATGGGAATCAGAGGATTTTAGCATTTCTTGCATGTTGCTTGCCCTGCAGAGATCTTCCGTTTGTTAGAATACAAATACAGTAGATCACTTTGAAAAATTATTAATTCTCCTCTACTGAAAAAAATTTTCCTGCCTCAAAAAAACATTGAGACACAAAAAACAAATGGCCAACTATTAATTTCAATTGCACAAATATTTTGACAAATACCTCAGAAGCACTGATTACTGCTTGAAGTCAAAATCATTAAGTACATTCTATATATATTTGAATTGCAAAGCTTATGTAACTAAAACTTGTTAGTCTTATTTATGGTTTGAATATTATTTTTTATTTATTCTTTTGTGGGATGTGGGTGTCATTTTCTGGGCCCGAGTCACCCTTGAGACCCATGGTGGTGAGCTGCCTCTTGAACTGCTGCAATTCACCTGCTGTGGGTTGACCTACAATGCCAATGGGAAGGGAATTCCAGGATTTTGACCTAGCGACAGTGAAGGAATGGTGATATACTCACAAGTGGCTTGGAAGGGAACTTGAAGATGTTCCCATGTATCTGCTGCTCTTACCCTTCTAGATGGAAGTGGTTGTGGGTTTGGAAGGTGCTGTCTGAGGATCTTTGGTGAATTTCTGCAGCGCATCTTGTAGATAGTACACACTGCTGCTACCGAATATAGGTGGTGTAAGGAGTGGATGCTTATGGATGCAGTGCCAATTACGCAGGCTTCATTGTCCTGGATAGTGTCAAGCTTCTTAAGTGTTGTTAGGGCACTTGCACAACTTAATTACACAACTTGCAAAGCTAGTCAGGTTTAACACAGAAGTGAGTGATTCTTACATTGAACAGAGATAGCCATGAATATCTCAACCCATCCACATCAAAGCCATCCTCTATGATTAAACTTCATATTTCTTGAACATCCCTTAGCTATAGGGAACAGAAAGGTTCACAGCAGTGCCCACCCACTAATATCTCAGTAACTACAGGTTGAGGATGAAACATGCACTTGCCAACATTGTCCACATTCCAAGGGAAAAGGAAAAACAAAATTAAAATGGCATGTGACTAGATAACTTAAGCTTTAAACTGCAACTGGGAATGAAAACAATACCTTTCTTTGCTTGAAGGGGAGGAGGAGCTTTCTTTTTCTTTACATTCTTTTATACGGTACTCTGATTTAATCACTTCTTTCTCTTTGTCCTTTTTGTCACGTTCTCTTTCCAGTTCTTTCTCCTTCTCCTAAATGCAAGTTAAAATATAACTGAAGTTCAAGTCTCAATCGTGAAACAAAGCAAATGGTTTAAAACATAACTGCACCTCAAAGAAATCACTCCTTTCGACAAATTTTGGAACAGTAAAGGATTTCTTATTAAGATATTAAAACATTAAATGTTTCATTTTGGACCTATAACAAATACCAACTTCCCCAATTGTTCAGCAATATTTATGCAGCAAGTCACTCAGGTATAGAAAAAAAAAATTCCCCATTCTCTGCTGCGTTATCAGTTGCCAGCTCAAATCTTAAGATGCTTTCCCACATTTAGTGATAAATGAAGCAGATGCTTACATCTGTTTCTGTAACTAGCTTTTCCTGGAACAGGTTGCTGCGCTGTCATCCCAGCAATGTCTTGAGAGATGCCATTCTATATCAAGAGGACCTGGATAGGATAAATAGGCAAAGTCTTTTCCCTGAGGTCCAGCAGTCCAGAACTAGAGGGCATAGGTTTAGGGTGAGAGGGGAAAGATATAAAAGAGACCTAAGGGGCAACATTTTCACGCAGAGGGCGGTACGTGTATGGAATGAGCTGCCAGAGGATGTGGTGGAGGCTGGTACAATTGCAACATTTAAGAGGCATTTGGATGGGTATATGAATAGGAAGGGTTTGGAGGGATATGGGCCGGGTGCTGGCAGGTGGGACTAGATTGGGTTGGGATATCTGGTCGGCATGGACGGGTTCGACCGAAGGGTCGGTTTCCATGCTGTACATCTCTATGACCTGACCAAAGGATTCTCCAGTTCTTAATGTGTGCCTTACATTATACTGTAAATATGTCTTCCAAGGCTGTAAATTGCTGGCTTGGCACTTAAACGGGAAGTTGCTGGCCCAGAGAACAGGACATGAGGCACTGAACCCCAAAGGATGAGGACAATAACAAAGACGTTAAAGTTTGTGTTACGCCAAGTAGGGAAATAAAATGTCAGTCAGGGCATTCTTCTCCTGATTGCTCTACACAGAGATCTCAGCATTGTAGGAATGGGCTCTACTAAAACATAGAACAACAGAACAGCACAGGTAGTGGTCATTCAGTCCATCAAGCCCGTGCCAGATTTTTCAAAGAACAAATCAATTAGTCCCATTTCTCCCTCTTAGCCATGAAATTTTTTGTTTTCCTCTTTACAATAATTATACAATTCTCTAATGGAGATCCTCACGCTACCTCTGACTCTGGTCAATCACTTTGTATGATCAACCATTTAACCACTGGAAAATCTCATTCTACCTAAACCTTTTATCATAAACAAAATCTGCCAAACGTTCTCTGATCCAAAGGAAAATCAGGGCAGAACTTAGACACTGAATGGTAAGGTCCTGGGGAATACTGCCAAGCCAAGAGACCTTGGAGGGGGGCCAGATTTATAGTTCCTTGAAAATGAAGGTACAGGTAGACAGGGTAGTGAAGGCAGCATTTGGCACGCTTGCCTTTATTGGTCAGTGCATTGAGCACAGCAGTTGGGAGGTCACGTTGCGGCTGTACAGGACATCGGTTAGGCCACCTTTGGAATACTGTGTTCAATTCTGGTCTCCTTACTATAGGAAAGATGTCAAACTTGAAAGGGTTCATGAAAAATTTACAAGGATGTTGCCAGAGTAGAAGGGTTTGAGTTTATAGGGAGAGTTGAGTACACTGGGACTATTTTCCCTGAAGTGCCGGAGGGTAAGGGGTGACCGTATAGAGATTTAGAAAATCACGAGGGGCATGGATAAGATGAATAGACAAGGTCTTTTCTCCAGGGTAGGGGAGTCCAAAGGTAGAGTGCACAGGTTTAATTTGATCTTGACAAATCAGTATTAGCTCACCTTTACTAGCCCTGTGTTTGCCAAATGGTTCATTACTTTCCACATTATTGATTCCAATTGCGACTACAGTCAATTTTGAACTAACTGACTTGCAATGCACAAGTTCATTTTATACCCACTTTTTGAGAAGGAGTTTAGTTCAATCGCCAACGGCCACTGGATGAGATATTAAGTCATAAGTGATATGGATAGGGAGGCTTGGGGAATACAATCATGCAAATTGCTTCCACCAATGTTGCTTTGCAGCTGGCCGGTTACAGGTGCAAGAGTTCTCTCACTCACTCTCTCTCTCTCTCATCCAGCCACTTTGGACTTGGCTGAAAAGAACCATTTCATAGACAGTGGAGGGACAAGAGTGTGAATGGCCAAGGTAATTTTCCCAGGGGAGGGAGTCCAAAACTAGAGGGCATAGGTTTAAGGTGAGAGGAGAAAGATTTAAAAAAGACATAAGGGGCAATTTTTTCACACAGGTGGAGTGTGTCTGGATTGAACTGCCAGAGGAAGTCAGAGGCTGGTACAATCACAACATTTAAAAGGCATCTGGATGAGTATACGAATAGGAAGGGTACAGGGGGAATATGGGCCAAATACTGGGAGTAGATTTATTGAGAATATCTGGTCAGCATGGATGAGTCGGGGCAAAAGATGTAACCACTCTGTATACCTCTATGATTTTAAGTGTATGGGAGAAAAGCAGCAACATGTTAAATCATGCTTTGCAGTATTATGCCTACCAAATGAATTTCTACTGAATGCAAAACATGATTAAATCTCAATGGAATCAAATCTGCTGATAGTAATTGTTATTTTATGGGTTACAGGACAGAAATAGATTACATTTTCATAAGTGCCAATTGTGCAATACAAATACTTTGCAGATATGAAAAGGTAACAGATCAATCTGCAAATGAAATGATCCTTACAGATGCTATAATATCAGCAAACTGGCAACCTCACGATTTACAATTATAATTACACTCATTAGTTTAGTAACAGTCTTACCAGAGAGACAAATCAAACTCAATCAAATGAAGCAATAAGAAACAAAATCTATTTAACTCAAGTTAATGAGAATATGCTGTTCTCACCCTCTGAAGTAGTTTGTCTCTATAATGTTCCACTTGTTCTTGCATGGTCTGACCTGCCTTTTTTAACCTCTTCCCAGATTCCAACTCATCTTGGAACTTCATTACTTTAAGCTGAAAAGAGAAGTATTTTTACATACAAACATATTTACACAAACAACCCAGAAGGATTTTGCTGAAAACACTGCAACAAAGAATATCTGTACCTCTATTTCTCGAAGCTTTGCTCGCTTTTCTTCAGTCATTTCTGAATACTTGAGAACTGGTTTAGATTCCAGTGATTCTTCTTTAACCGGGTTAGAAAAATAAAGCAGTTCCTCTGACCGTATCTGATCATCAATATCATCATCATCTTCTTCATCATCACTTCCCTTTAATGTACTGTCTCTGTTAATTACAAACATGTCAGTCTTATAGTAGAATAAATCTTGATTCACCGAAAAACAAAGAACGTACTTTACTATTATCAAGGAAGAAATAGCAAGGCATTTGGATAGAAATTGTCCCGCTGGGCAGACACAGCATGGGTTCATGAAGGACAGGTCATGCTTAACTAATCTTTTGGAATTCTATGAAGACATTATGAAAACAGTGGACAACGGGGACCCAGTAGATGTGTATCTAGATTCCCAAAGGACATTTTTTTTTTAAAGAATTATAATTAGAATCCCTACAGTTTGGACACAGGCCCTTTGGCTGAACAGGTCCACACCGAACCTCCGGAGAGTAACCCACCCAGACCCATTCCCCTACCTTATATTTACCCCTGACTAATGCACCTGACCTACATATCCCTGAACACTATGGGCAATTTTGCACGGCCAATTCATCTAACCTGCACATGATCTAAAATTTGAAGTTCTAAATTGGAGAAAGGCCAATTTTGACAATATTAGACAAGATCTTTCAAAAGCAGATGTTCACAGGTAAAGGGATGACTAGAAAATGGGAAGCCTTCAGAAATGAGGTAACGAGAGTCCAGAAAAAGTATATTCCTGTCAGGGTGAAAGGAAAGGCTGGTAGGTATAGGGAATGCTGGATGATTAAAGAAATTGAGGGTCTGGTTAAGAAAACGAAGGAAACACATGTCAGGTATAGGCAGAATAGATCGAGTGAATCCTTAGAAGAGTATAAAGGCAGTTGGAGTATACTTTCAGGAGGGCAAAAAGGGGACATGAGATAGCTTTGGTAAATAGAGTTAAGGAGAATCCAAAGGGTTTTTAAAAATACAAGGACAAAAGGATAACTAGGGAGAGAATAGGGCCCCCCCAAAGATCCACAAGGCGGCCTATGTGTGGACCCGCAAGGGATGGGGCAGATACTAAATGAGTAGTTTGCATCAGTATTTACTGTGGAAAAGGACATGGAAGATATAGAATGGAGGGAAGTAGATGGTGACATCTTGAAAAGTGTCCATATTACGGAGGAGGAAGTGCTGGATGTTTTGCAATGCATGAAAGTGGATAAATCCCCAGGACTTGATCAGGTGTACCCCAGAACTTGGTGGGAAGCTAGGGAAGTGATTGCTGAGCCTCTTACTGAGATATTTGTATCATCGATAGGCATAGGTGAGGTGCCAGAAGACTGGAGGTTGGCTAACGTGGTGCCACTGTTGAAGAAAGGTGGCAAGGACAAGCCAGGGAACTATAGATCAGTGAGCCTGACCTCAGTGGTGGGCAAGTTGTTGGAGGGAATCCTGAGGGACAGGATGAATATGTATTTGGAAAGGCAAGGACTAATTAGGGATAGCCAACGTGGCTTTATGCGTGGGAAATCATGTCTCATGAACTTGATTGAGTTTTTGAAAAAGTAACAAAGTGATGGCAGAGTGGGAGATGTGATCTATATGGATTTCAGTAAGGCGTTGACAAGGTTTCACATGGGAGACTGGTTAGCAAGGTTAGGTCTCATGGAATAAAGGGAGAACTAGCCATTTGGATATAGAACTGGCTCAAAAATAGAAGACAGACGGTGGTGTGGAGGGTTGTTTTACAGACTGGAGGCCTGTGACCAGTGGAGTTCCACAAGGATAGGTGCTGGGTCCTCTACTTTTTGTCATTTACATAAATAATTTGGATGCAAGCATAAGAGGTACAATTAATAAGTTTGCAGATGACACCAAAGTTGGAGGTGCAGTGGACAGTGAAGAAGGTTACCTCAGATTACAATGGAATCTTGATCAGATGGGCAATGGGCTGAGAAGCGGCAGATGGAGTTTAATTTAGATTAATGTGAGGTCCTGCATTTTGGGAAAGCAAATCTTACCAGGACTTATGCACTTAATGGTAAGGTCCTAAGGAGTGTTGCTGAACAAAGAGATCTCGGAGTGCAGGTTCATAGCTCCTTGAAAGTGGAGTCGCAGGTAAATAAGATAGTGAAGGCGGCGTTTGGTATGCTTTCCTTTATTGGTCAGAGTACTGAGTACAGAAATTGGGAGGTCATGTTGCGGCTGTGCAGGACATTGGTTAGGCCACTGTTGGAATATTGCATGTAATTCTGGTCTCCTTCCTATTGGAAAGATGTTGTGAAACTTGAAAGGGTTCAGAAAAAATTTACAAGGATGTTGCCAGAGTTGTTGGATTTGAGCTACAGGGAGAGGTTGACTAGGCTAGGGTTGTTTTCCCTGCAGCATCTGAGGCTGAGGGGTGCCATTATAAAGGTTTATAAAATCATGAGGGGCATGGATAGGATAAATAGACAATGTCTTTTCCCTGGAATGGGGGAGTCCAGAACTAGACAGCATAGGTTTAGGATGAGGGGGGAAAGATATAAAAGAGACCCAAGGGGCAACGTTTTCACGCAGAGGGTGGTACGTGTATGGAATGAGCTGCTAGAGAAAGTGGTGGAGGCTAATACAATTGCAACATTTAAGAGGCATCTGGATGGGTATACGAATAGCAAGGGGTTGGAGGGATATGGGCTGATTGCTGGCAGGTGGGACAAGATTGGGTTAGGATATCTGGTCAGCATGGACTAGTTGGACTGAAGAGTTTGTTTCCATGCTGTACACCTCTACGACTCTATGTTTTGAATTTTGGGAGGAAACGGGAGCACCAGGAGAAAACCCACGCAGACACGGGCAGAATGTGCAAACTCCACACACAGTCGCCCGAGGCTGGATTCGAACTCGGGTCCCTGGCGCTGCGAGGCAGCAGTGCTAACCACTGAGCCACAGAAATTGGGATGTCCTGCACAGCCGCAACATGACCTCCCAATTTCTGTACTGAGCATTACAGTATCATCCCATTTATGGGTTTCTCCTTTGGTTTGATGCCACAGCCTAAATAAAACCAACATTTGCAGCATAAATGCAATAGACAATACATACAAAATACCTAGTTTGTTTTACTAATGACATTTTTTTCATGAATCATTCATGAGTTAATCACTTCCTAATTCTAATGTTTGCTCATTATTGTAAGTTAGAATATCAACGTACACTGGCTGTTCATCCTCTTCTGATTCAGTCGGTTGGTCAAAGAGCTCCCATTTTGAAGTTGTAACAGCTGCAAGAAGTATGTTTATTACTCATTCCAGTAACAATCAATTAACTTATTTCATTAACTTCGAATAATTTAACATGTAGTAAAACTACCTGCCAAAAGCATTCAACTATTAGCAAAAAAATCTTATTTACTTAGACTTAAAGACTTTAAAGGATTGGACAAAAATTAGGATCTACTCCCAAGTTTAAGTCATTTATCCCAAGATCAATCGAGGAACAAGTTCAACATTACAATTTGGACGAGAGGTTTCATAACATGGTTTGTACTGCATAAAATTTTCATCAAGCTGTAGAAAAACACTGAGTCATCACCTCGGGGTTCCTTTGCAACTTACCTTGTGATTCTAACGCTGCTTCATCTACTGCTTCCCATTTTGATGGAGCAACTTTAAATACTGACTGAAACTTCTTGGGGTCTTCAGGTCCATCAACTAACAGAGAGACAGAGAAACACTTGGTTTTATCACCCAAGTCTCAATATTAGATGAGAGATTGTCTGAATCACTTCTTCCTCGAAAACTAAAGTTGCTTCAGAGTTAACTTGACTTCACTAGTGGAATTAAAACTGACATAAATCAGGATGATCAGAATTTGCGTTAGTTAATGGGCAATTTAGGTGTTTATCAATCATTTGTCTAAATTAAGGAAAAATAGCCTAAGCAACATTTGTGAAGAA
>NW_028270151.1:6318132-6328132 GCF_037043375.1 Chiloscyllium plagiosum | reverse complement strand
GGGGGGTGTGTGTGTGGGGGGGTGTGTGTGTGGGGGGTGTGTGTGGGGGGGTGTGTGTGGGGGGGGTGTGTGTGGGGGGGGTGTGTGTGGGGGGGGGTGTGTGTGTGTGGGGGGGTGTGTGTGTGGGTGTGTGTGTGTGGGGGGTGTGTGTGTGGGGTGTTTGTGTGTGGGGTGTTTGTGTGTGGGGGGTTGTGTGTGTGGGGGTTGTGTGTGTGTGGGGTTGTGTGTGTGTGGGGTTGTGTGTGTGTGGGGTTGTGTGTGTGTGGGGTTGTGTGTGTGTGGGGGTGTGTGTGTGGGGGTGTGTGTGTGGGGGTGTGTGTGTGGGGGTGGGTATGTGGGGGGTGTTGTGTGGGGTTGTGTGTGTGAGGTTGTGTGTGTGAGGTTGTGTGTGTGAGGTTGTGTGTGTAGGGTTGTGTGTGTAGGGTTGTGTGTGTAGGGTTGTGTGTGTGGGTGTGGGTGTGTGGGGGGTGTGTGTGGGGGGTTGTGTGTGTGGGGGGTTGTGGTGTGTGGGGGGTGTTTGTGTGTGTGGGGGGTGTTTGTGTGTGTGGGGGGTGTTTGTGTGTGTGGGGGGTGTTTGTGTGTGTGGGGGGGTGTGTGGGGGGGGGTGTGTGGGGGGGGGTGTGTGGGGGGGGTGTGTGGGGGGGTGTGTGTGGGGGGGTGTGTGTGGGGGGGTGTGTGTGGGGGGGGTGTGGGGGGGGTGTGTGTGGGGGGGGTGTGTGTGGGGGGGGTGTGTGTGGGGGGGGTGTGTGTGGGGGGGGTGTGTGTGGGGGGGGTGTGTGTGGGGGGGGTGTGTGTGGGGGGGGTGTGTGTGGGGGGGTGTGTGTGGGGGGGGTGTGTGGGGGGGGTGTGTGGGGGGGGTGGTGTGGGGGGGGTGTGTGTGGGGGGGGTGTGTGTGGGGGGGGTGTGTGTGGGGGGGTGTGTGTGGGGGGGTGTGTGTGGGGGGGTGTGTGTGGGGGGGGGTGTGTGTGGGGGGGGGTGTGTGTGGGGGGTGTGTGTGGGGGGGGGGTGTGGGGGGGTGTGTGTGGGGGGGTGTGTGTGGGGGGGTGTGTGTGGGGGGTGTGTGTGGGGGGGTGTGTGTGGGGGGTGTGTGTGGGGGGGGGGGTGTGGAGGGGGTGCGTGGGGGGGGGTGCGTGGGGGCGGGTGTGTGGGGGGTGGTGTGTGGGGGGGGTGTGTGGGGGGGGTGTGTGGGGGGGGTGTGTGGGTGGGGTGTGTGGGGGGGATGTGTGGGGGGGGTGTGTGGGGGGGATGTGTGGGTGTGGGGGGGGTGTGGGGGGGGTGTGTGTGGGGGGGTGTGTGTGGGGTGTGTGTGTGTGGGGGGTGTGTGTGTGGGGGGGTGTGTGGGGGGGGTGGGGGTGTGTGTGGGGGGTGTGTGTGGGGGGTGTGTGTGGGGGGGTGTGTGTGGGGGGGTGTGTGTGGGGGGTGTGTGTGGGGGGTGTGTGTGGGGGGTGTGTGTGGGGGGTGTGTGTGGGGGGTGTGTGTGTGTGGGGTGTGTGTGTGTGGGGAGGGTGTGTGTGGGGAGGGTGTGTGTGGGGAGGGTGTGTGGGGGGGTGTGTGGGGGGGTGTGGGTGGGGGTGTGTGTGTGTGTGTGGGGGGGTGTGTGGGGGAGGTGTGTGGGGGGGGTGTGTGGGGGTGTGTGTGTGGGGGGTGTGTGTGGGGGTGTGTGTGTGTGGGGGGGTGTGTGTGTGGGGGGGTGTGTGTGGGGGGTGTGTGTGGGGGGTGTGTGTGGGGGGTGTGTGTGGGGGGTGTGTGTGGGGGGTGTGTGTGGGGGGTGTGTGTGGGGGGGTGTGTGTGTGTGGGGTGTGTGTGTGTGGGGAGGGTGTGTGTGGGGAGGGTGTGTGGGGGGGGTGTGTGGGGGGGTGTGGGTGGGGGTGTGTGTGTGTGTGTGGGGGGGGTGTGTGGGGGAGGTGTGTGGGGGGGGTGTGTGGGGGTGTGTGTGTGGGGGGGTGTGTGGGGGGGGGGTGTGGGGGGGGTGTGTGTGGGGGGGGTGTGGGGGGGGTGTGGGGGGGGTGTGGGGGGGGGTGTGTGGGGGGGTGTGTGGGGGGGTGTGGGGGGGTGTGTGGGGGGGTGTGTGGGGGGTGTGTGGGGGGGGGTGTGGGGGGGTGTGTGGGGGGGGGGGTGTGGGGGGGTGTGTGGGGGGTGTGTGGGGGGGGGGTGTGTGTGTGGGGGGGGTGTGTGTGTGGGGGGGTGTGTGGGGGGGTGTGTGGGGGGGTGTGTGGGGGGGTGTGTGGGGGGGGGTGTGTGGGGGTGTGCGGGGGGGGGTGTGCGCGGGGGGGGTGTGCGCGGGGGGGTGTGTGCGGGGGGGGTGTGCGCGGGGGGGTGTGCGCGGGGGGGTGTGGCGGGGGGGTGTGCGCGGGGGGGTGTGCGCGGGGGGGTGTGCGTGGCGGGGGTGTGTGTGGCGGGGGTGTGTGTGGCGAGGGTGTGTGTGGCGGGGGTGTGTGTGGGGGGGGTGTGTGTGGGGGGGGTGTGTGTGGGGGGGGTGTGTGTGGGGGGGGTGTGTGTGGGGGGGAGTGTGTGTGGGGGGAGTGTGTGTGGGGGGAGTGTGTGTGGGGGGTGTGGTGTGGTGTGTGTGGGGGGTGTGTGTGTGGGGTGTTTGTGTGTGGGGGGTTGTGTGTGTGTGGGGTTGTGTGTGTGTGGGGTTGTGTGTGTGTGGGGTTGTGTGTGTGTGGGGTTGTGTGTGTGTGGGGGTGTGTGTGTGGGGTGTGTGTGTGGGGGTGGGTATGTGGGGGGTGTATGTGTGGGGTTGTGTGTGTGAGGTTGTGTGTGTGAGGTTGTGTGTGTGAGGTTGTGTGTGTGAGGTTGTGTGTGTAGGGTTGTGTGTGTAGGGTTGTGTGTGTAGGGTTGTGTGTGTGGGTGTGGGTGTGTGGGGGGTGTGTGTGGGGGGTTGTGTGTGTGGGGGGTTGTGTGTGTGGGGGGTGTTTGTGTGTGTGGGGGGTGTTTGTGTGTGTGGGGGGTGTTTGTGTGTGTGGGGGGGTGTGTGGGGGGGGGTGTGTGGGGGGGGGGTGTGTGGGGGGGGTGTGTGGGGGGGGGTGTGTGGGGGCGGGTGTGTGGGGGCGGGTGTGTGGGGGCGGGTGTGTGGGGGGGGGTGTGTGGGGGGGGTGTGTGTGGGGGGGGTGTGTGGGGGGGGTGTGTGGGGGGGGGTGTGTGGGGGGGGGGGTGTGTGGGGGGGGGTGTGTGGGGGGGGGTGTGTGGGGGGGGGTGTGTGGGGGGGTGTGTGGGGGGGGTGTGTGGGGGGGTGTGTGGGGGGGGTGTGTGGGGGGGGTGTGTGGGGGGGGTGTGTGGGGGGGGTGTGGGGGGGGGTGTGGGGGGGGTGTGGGGGGGTGTGTGGGGGGGGTGTGTGGGGGGGGTGTGTGGGGGGGGGTGTGTGGGGGGGGTGTGTGGGGGGGTGTGTGTGGGGGGTGTGTGTGGGGGGTGTGTGTGGGGGGTGTGTGTGGGGGGTGTGTGTGGGGGGTGTGTGTGGGGGGGGGGTGTGTGGGGGGTGTGTGTGGGGGGTGTGTGTGGGGGGTGTGTGTGGGGGGTGTGTGTGGGGGGTGTGTGTGGGGGGTGTGTGTGGGGGGTGTGTGTGGGGGGTGTGTGTCGGGGTGTGTGTGTGGGGGGTGTGTGTGGGGGGTGTGTGTGGGGGTGTGTGTGGAGTGGGGGTGGGTGTGTGTGGGGGGTGTGTGTGGGGGGTGTGTGTGGGGGGTGTGTGTGGGGGGTGTGTGTGGGCGGTGTGTGTGGGCGGTGTGTGTGGGCGGTGTGTGTGGGCGGTGTGTGTGGGCGGTGTGTGTGGGCGGTGTGTGTGGGCGGTGTGTGTGGGGGGTGTGTGTGGGGGGTGTGTGTGGGGGGTGTGTGTGGGGGGTGTGTGTGGGGGGTGTGTGTGGGGGGTGTGTGTGGGGGGTGTGTGTGGGGGGTGTGTGTGGGGGGTTGAGTGTGTGGGGGGTTGTGTGTGTGGGGGGTGTGTGTGTGTGGGGTTGTGTGTGTGTGGGGGTTGTGTGTGTGTGGGGTTGTGTGTGTGTGGGGTTGTGCGTGTGTGGGGTTGGTGTGTGTGTGGGGTTGTGCGTGTGTGGGGTTGGTGTGTGTGTGGGGGGGGTGTGTGTGGGGGGGTGTGTGTGGGGGGGGTGTGTGTGGGGGGGGTGTGTGTGGGGGGAGTGTGTGTGGGGGGAGTGTGTGTGGGGGGGAGTGTGTGTGGGGGGGTGTGTGTGGGGGGGGTGTGTGTGGGGGGGGTGTGTGTGGGGGGGGTGTGTGTGGGGGGGGTGTGTGTGTGGGGGGGGTGTGTGTGGGGGGGGTGTGTGTGGGGGGGGGGGTTGTGGGGGGGTGTGTGTGGGGGGGGGTGTGTGTGGGGGGGGTGTGTGTGGGCGGGGGTGTGTGTGGGCGGGGTGTGTGTGGGGTGTGTGTGTGTGGGGTGTTTGTGTGTGGGGGGTTGTGTATGTGTGGGGGTGTGTGTGTGAGGTTGTGTGTGTGAGGTTGTGTGTGTGAGGTTGTGTGTGTGAGGTTGTGTGTGTAGGGGTTGTGTGTGTGGGTGTGTGGGGGGTGTGTGTGGGGGGTTGTGTGTGTGGGGGGTTGTGTGTGTGGGGGGGTGTTTGTGTGTGGGGGGGGTGTTTGTGTGTGGGGGGTGTGTGTGGGGGGTGTGTGTGCGGGGGGGTGTGCGGGGGGGGTGTGTGTGGGGGGGGTGTGTGGGGGGGTGTGTGGGGGGGGTGCGTGGGGGGGTGCGTGGGGGGGCGGGGGTGTGTGGGGGCGGGTGTGTGGGGGGGGTGTGTGTGGGGGGGGTGTGTGTGGGGGGGGTGTGTGGGGGGGGTGTGTGGGGGGGGTGTGTGGGGGGGGTGTGGGGGGGGGGTGTGGGGGGGGGGTGTGGGGGGGGTGTGTGGGGGGGTGTGTGGGGGGGTGTGTGGGGGGGGTGTGTGGGGGGGGGTGTGTGGGGGGGGTGTGTGGGGGGGGTGTGTGGGGGGGGGTGTGGGGGGGGGGTGTGGGGGGGGGGTGTGGGGGGGGTGTGTGGGGGGGGGTGTGTGGGGGGGTGTGTGTGGGGGTGTGTGTGGGGGGGTGTGTGTGGGGGGGTGTGTGTGGGGGGTGTGTGTGGGGGGTGTGTGTGGGGGGTGTGTGTGGGGGGTGTGTGTGGGGGGTGTGTGTGGGGGGGTGTGTGTGGGGGGGTGTGTGTGGGGGGGTGTGTGTGGGGGGTGTGTGTGGGGGGTGTGTGTGGGGGGTGTGTGTGGGGGGTGTGTGTCGGGGTGTGTGTGTGGGGGGTGTGTGTGGGGGGGTGTGTGTGGGGTGTGTGTGATGGGGTGGGTGTGTGTGGGGGGGTGTGTGTGGGGGGTGTGTGTGGGGGGTGTGTGTGGGGGGTGTGTGTGGGGGGTGTGTGTGGGCGGTGTGTGTGGGCGGTGTGTGTGGGCGGTGTGTGTGGGCGGTGTGTGTGGGCGGTGTGTGTGGGCGGTGTGTGTGGGGGGTGTGTGTGGGGGGGTGTGTGTGGGGGGTGTGTGTGGGGGGTGTGTGTGGGGGGTGTGTGTGGGGGGTGTGTGTGGGGGGTGTGTGTGGGGGGTGTGTGTGGGGGGTGGTGTGTGGGGGGTTGTGTGTGTGGGGGGTGTGTGTGTGTGGGGGTTGTGTGTGTGTGGGGTTGTGTGTGTGTGGGGTTGTGTGTGTGTGGGGTTGTGCGTGTGTGGGGGTGGTGTGTGGGGGGGGGTGGGGTGTGTGGGGGTGGGTGTGTGGGTTGTGTGTGTGGGGTGTGTGTGGGTGTGTGTGTGGGGGTTGTGTGTGTGGGGTTGTGTGTGTGGGGTTGTGTGTGTGGGGTTGTGTGTGTGGGTGTGGGTGTGTGGGGGGTGTGTGTGGGTGTGGGGGGTTGTGTGTGTGGGGGGTTGTGCGTGTGTGGGGTGTGTGTGGGGAGGTGTGGGGGGTGTGTGTGGGGGGTGTGTGTGGGGGGGGTGTGTGGGGGGTGTGTGTGTGGGGGGGTGTGTGTGTGGGGGGGGGTGTGTGGGGGGGGTGTGAGGGGGGGTGTGTGGGGGGGGTGTGTGGGGGGGGTGTGTGGGGGGGGTGGGGGGGTGGGGGGGGGTGGGGGGGGGGTGTGGGGGGGGGGGTGTGTGGGGGGGGTGTGTGGGGGGGGGTGTGGGTGGGTGTGTGGGGGGGGTGTGGGGGGGGGGGTGTGGGGGGGGGTGTGTGTGGGGGGTGTGTGCGTGGGGGTGTGTGCGTGGGGGTGTGTGCGTGGGGGTGTGTGCGTGGGGGTGTGTGCGTGGGGGGGTGTGCGTGGGGGGGTGTGCGTGGGGGGGGTGTGCGTGGGGGGGTGTGCGTGGGGGGGTGTGCGTGGGGGGGTGTGCGTGGGGGGGTGTGCGTGGGGGGGTGTGCGTGGGGGGGTGTGCGTGGGTGGGGTGTGTGTGGGGGGGGGGGTGTGCGGGGGGGGTGTGTGTGGGTGGGGTGTGTGTGGGGGGTTGTGTGTGGGGGGGGTGTGTGGGGGGGGTGTGTGTGGGGGGGGGTGTGTGGGGGGGGTGTGTGTGGGGGGTGTGTGTGTGGGGGGTGTGTGTGTGGGGGGGTGTGTGTGTGGGGGGGGTGTGTGTGGGGTGCGTGTGTGTGGGGTGCGTGTGTGTGGGGTGGTGTGTGTGGGGGGGTGTGTGTGTGTGGGTGGGGTGTGTGTGGGGGGGGTGTGTGTGGGGGGGGTGTGTGTGGGGGGGTGTGTGGGGGGGGTGTGTGTGGGGGGGGGGTGTGTGTGGGGGGGGTGTGTGTGGGGGGGGTGTGTGTGGGGGGGTGTGTGTGTGGGGGGTGTGTGTGTGGGGGGGTGTGTGTGGGGTGCGTGTGTGTGGGGTCGTGTGTGTGGGGGGGTGTGTGTGTGGGGGGGTGTGTGTGTGGGGGGGGTGTGTGTGTGTTGGGTGTGTGTGTGTGGGGGGTGTGTGTGGTGGGTGTGTGTGTGTGTGTGGGGGTTGTGTGTGTGGGGGGTTGCGTGTGTGGGGGTGTGTGTGGGGGGGTGTGGGGGGGGGTGTGTGTGGGGGGTGTGTGTGTGGGGGGGGTGTGTGTGGGGGGGGTGTGTGTGGGGGGGGGTGTGTGTGTGGGGGGGGGTGTGGGGGGGGGGTGTGTGCGGGGGTGTGTGTGCGGGGGGTGTGTGCGGGGGGGTGTGTGGGGGGGGTGTGTGGGGGGGGGTGTGTGGGGGGGGTGGTGTGTGGGGGGGTGGTGTGTGGGGGGGGGGTGTGGGGGGGTGGTGTGTGGGGGGGGTGTGTGGGGGGGGTGTGTGGGGGGGTGTGTGTGGGGGGGGTGTGTGTGGGGGGGTGTGTGGGGGGGTGTGTGTGGGGGGGGTGTGTGGGGGGGTGTGGGGGGGTGTGTGGGGGTGTGTGTGGGGGGTGTGTGTGGGGGGGGTGTGTGGGGGGTGTGTGTGTGGGGGGGGTGTGTGTGGGGGTGTGTGTGTGGGGGTGTGTGTGTGGGGGGTGGGTGTGTGGGGGGGTGTGTGTGGGGGGGTGTGTGTGGGGGGGGTGTGTGTGGGTGTGGGGGGGTGTGTGTGGGGGGTGTGTGTGGGGGGGTGTGTGTGGGGGGGGTGTGTGGGGGGGGTGTGTGGGGGGGGGTGTGGTGGGGGGGGGTGTGTGGGGGGGGTGTGTGGGGGGGGGGGGGTGTGGGGGGGGGTGTGTGGGGGGGGGGTGTGTGTGGGGGGGTGTGTGTGGGGGGGTGTGTGTGGGGGGGTGTGTGTGGGGGGGTGTGTGGGGGGGGTGTGTGTGGGGGGTGTGTGTGGGGGGGTGTGTGTGGGGGGGTGTGTGTGGGGGGGGGTGTGTGGGGGGGGTGTGTGGGGGGGGTGTGTGGGGGGGGGTGTGTGGGGGGGGTGTGTGGGGGGGGTGTGTGGGGGGGGTGTGTGTGGGGGGGGTGTGTGTGGGGGGGTGTGTGGGGGGGGTGTGTGGGGGGGTGTGTGGGGGGGTGTGTGTGGGGGGGGTGTGTGGGGGGGGTGTGTGGGGGGGGTGTGTGGGGGGGGGGTGTGGGGGGGGTGTGTGTGTGGGTGGGGGGGGGTGTGGGGGGGGGTGTGTGGGGGGGTGTGTGTGGGGGTGGTGTGTGGGGGGTGTGTGTGGGGGGTGTGTGTGGGGGGGTGTGGTGTGGGGGGGTGTGTGTGGGGGGGTGTGTGTGGGGGGGTGTGTGTGGGGGGTGTGTGTGTGGGGGGGTGTGTGTGGGGGGGTGTGTGTGGGGGGTGTGTGTGTGGGGTGGGTGTGTGTGGGGGGGTGTGTGTGGGGGGTGTGTGTGGGGGGTGTGTGTGGGGGGGTGTGTGTGGGGGGTGTGTGTGGGGGTGTGTGGTGGGGGGTGTGTGTGGGGGGGTGTGTGTGGGGGGTGTGTGTGGGGGGGTGTGTGTGGGGGGGTGTGTGGGGGGGGTGTGTGTGGGGGGGGTGTGTGTGGGGGGGGTGTGTGTGGGGGGTGTGTGTGGGGGGTTGGTGTGTGGGGGGGTTGTGTGTGTGGGGGGTGTGTGTGTGGGGGGGTGTGTGTGTGGGGGTGGGTGTGTGTGGGGGTGTGTGTGTGTGGGGTGTGTGTGTGTGGGGGTGTGCGTGTGTGGGGTGGTGTGTGGGGGGGGGGTGGGGTGTGTGGGGGGGGGGTGTGTGGGGTTGTGTGTGTGGGGTGTGTGTGTGGGGGTTGTGTGTGTGGGGTTGTGTGTGTGGGGGTGTGTGTGGGGGGGTTGTGTGTGTGGGGTGTGTGTGTGGGGGTTGTGTGTGGGGGTGTGTGTGTGGGGTGTGTGTGTGGGGGTGGGTGTGTGGGGGGTGTGTGTGTGGGTGTGGGTGGGGGGTGTGTGTGTGGGGGGTGTGGTGTGTGGGGTGTGTGTGGGGGGGTGTGTGTGGGGGGGTGTGTGTGGGGGGTGTGTGTGTGGGGGGGTGTGTGTGTGGGGGGGTGTGTGTGTGGGGGGGGTGTGTGGGGGGGGGTGTGAGGGGGGGTGTGTGGGGGGGGGTGTGTGGGGGGGGGTGTGTGGGGGGGGGGTGTGGGGGGGGGTGGTGTGGGGGGGGGGTGTGTGTGGGGGGGTGTGTGGGGGGGGGTGTGGGGGGGTGTGTGGGTGGGTGTGTGGGGGGGGTGTGGGGGGGGTGTGGGGGGGGGTGTGTGTGGGGGGGGGGTGTGTGTGGGGGGGGTGTGTGTGGGGGGTGTGTGTGTGGGGGGTGTGTGGTGGGGGGTGTGTGCGTGGGGGTGTGTGGTGGGGGGTGTGTGCGTGGGGGGGTGTGTGTGGGGGGGTGTGCGTGGGGGGGGTGTGCGTGGGGGGGTGTGGTGGGGGGGGTGTGCGTGGGGGGGGTGTGCGTGGGGGGGGTGTGCGTGGGGGGGGTGTGGGTGGGGGGGTGTGCGTGGGGGGGGTGTGGTGGGGGGGGTGTGCGTGGGGGGGTGTGGTGGGTGGGGTGTGTGTGGGGGGGGGGGTGTGTGGGGGGGGTGTGTGGGGGTGGGGTGTGTGTGGGGGTTGTGTGTGGGGGGGGGTGTGTGGGGGGGGTGTGTGTGGGGGGGGGTGTGTGGGGGGGGTGTGTGTGGGGGGGGTGTGTGTGGGGGGTGTGTGTGTGGGGGGTGTGTGGGGTGGTGTGTGTGGGGGGGTGTGTGTGGGGGGGTGTGTGTGGGGGGTGTGTGTGTGGGTGGGGTGTGTGTGGGGGGGTGTGTGTGGGGGGGGTGTGTGTGGGGGGGGGTGTGTGTGGTGGGGGTGTGTGTGGGGGGGGTGTGTGTGGGGGGGGTGTGTGTGGGGGGGGTGTGTGGGGGGGGGTGTGTGTGGGGGGGGGTGTGGGGGGGGGTGTGTGTGGGGGGGTGTGTGTGGGGGGGTGTGTGTGTGGGGGGGGTGTGTGTGGGGTGGTGTGTGTGTGGGGGTGGTGTGTGTGGGGGGGTGTGTGTGTGGGGGGGTGTGTGTGTGGGGGGGTGTGTGTGTGTTGGGGTGTGTGTGTGTGGGGGTGTGTGTGTGGGGTGTGTGTGTGTGTGGGGGGTGTGTGTGTGGGGGGTTGGTGTGTGGGGGGTGTGTGTGGGGGGGTGTGTGGGGGGGTGTGTGTGGGGGGGGTGTGGGGTGTGGGGGGGGGTGTGTGTGGGGGGGTGTGTGTGGGGGGGGGTGTGTGTGGGGGGGTGTGTGTGGGGG